>NC_079167.1:66440316-66522816 GCF_947568905.1 Ostrea edulis
AATCTTATTTATGGGATCTCATCATTAGAAGAGACAGTTTTAACAGCAATGTTCATCAATATGTTTGATGATTTGAATTGATAGAAGTAATTTTCATGACATTTATTGTAGTTCTTGTTATAAGGAAATTACTGTCACTTTAATGCTCAATTTAACTATTCCAAGCTTTACTTACTTGGCTGAGTTGCACTTTGATTGTGTCAAGCTTTACTTACTTGGCTTAGTTGCACTTTGATTGTGTTAAGCTTTACTTACTTGGCAGAGTTGCACTTTGATTGTGTTAAGCTTTACTTACTTGGCTGAGTTGCACTTTGATTGTGCAATCACTATTCGCAGCAAAGAGACTGTTCTAAATGCTACATTGTAGGATCCCTCAATTGACCTAAAATATAAATATATACGGATTTACATATAAGTAATGCATCTCATGAATACTCATAAAACAAAAGGCCCATGGACCACAAGGCTCATCTGATCAACCTTCCTCACACAAAAATGAGACCTCTATTGTTGGAATATTAACAGAGGCCCAGCGACAACCCCAGTGCTGCCATAGGACTTTATATATAGTTAAGTACATGTCTCAGATCATTTGTATATCATTTTGACAAACTTTAAATCTGTCGCTCTCGAAATTTTTTTAAAAGATCCCATCCATTATTTTTAGATTACTATTGTAGGTCACTCTGATGCTCAGGACCATAAATGAATTTAATACAAATATGTGCACCTTTTGTTCTCCAGATGCGTCAGCATTACTTATCGGGAGCTGGACACAAGATATGGCAGCAACCCTTATTTTCAGAGAAGCTATTATTTGAAGGTTTTAAAAGCCCTTTATCATAGGATCTCCATGTAGAGAATTGAACAGAATCTCCAGGTACAGATCTCAATAGGATCTCCAGGTACATATCTCAATAGGATCTCCAGGTATAGAACTGAACAGGATCTCCAGGTACAGAACTCAATAGGGTCTCCAGGTACATATTTCAATAGTTTAGCTGATTTTGTTGAAGCCAGAAAAGATCACAGTCACCATGTCTCTCATCTTTCTCAGAGGTAATACCTAGGTATATCCAAGGCCAGCTGCAAGTGTGGACAATCTTCACAACCCTGATGAGATTGATGATTCTCAATTCCTACGTTTCCACCAGAAAGGACTACACTCTGTTCACTTAAGGTCATTGCTTCCCAAATATCTGAGTTTTGTCTGTTTGCTCTAAAATCTAAACCTTCAGTCTTGTCTATTAGTGAAACTTGGCAAGATCAATCAGTTCCTGATGGTGAAACTTTAAACCCAGATAGATTGTTACTAAGTTTTGCTTCATGGTAGGAATAGATCTGGTGGAGGTGTGTGTCTTTCTGTGTACATAATGTACATGTTTTTACCCGCATACACACCTTAACAAAACCAGTTCTAATTAGGGCATGTTACAGACCACTTAGCCAAACTGATTGAACACTTCGAAATGAACATATGATAGCTCCAAACCGATTGTGAAACCAATATTCTAGAAGATCTCAATATTGCTTCTCATCATTCTCTTAGTTTATACAAATTATACAAGCAACTGCTCCGTTTGTTTTGATTTAAAACAAATTATTGAAGACCCAACCAGAATTATAGAATATTCATCTACAATGATTGATTACATTCTAACAAACAAGCATGAAAATGTCATACAACACGCAACTATTCCAATCAATCTAAGTGATCACTGTGCTACCTACTGTACCAGAAGAATAACAAAAGGTCCATTTCAAAAACCATTATACAACAAAAATTTGTTTGCTGAAAAATTATGGTAAAGAGGCAATTCATAGAAAAACTGATAAATGCGGATTGAAATTTTTATTTTACTTCTTGCATAAACAATGCATGAGTAGCATTCCATGGGACTTCTACATCCGTTTTAGACTGGCCCCAATTAGAGAAGTCCTGTTAAAACAATCAGAACAGAACCATGGATGATTACCAAGATTGTAGACAAGATCAGAGAAAGAGACACTTTATTGTAAAATTTTGAAAAAATGGGGTAATTTTGAGGTATACGAAAATTCCTATAAAAGTACATTGAAATTAATATTCAAATTGAAAGATAAGAAAAAAAATTTCAAATAAGATTGAGACCACTACGGAGTCTAGAAGTATAGTGTTTGCTCCGCATGTAGAAGATCAGGTTTTGAATCCCGGTCATGACAGACCTAAGCCGTTAAAACAGGTAGTGACAGTTCCATTACCAAAACGCTCCGCATTAGATGTGAATTTACAGGTCCTCAGAGATGACCTTAAAAAGGGATGTCCCCTATCACAATAGGTGTGACACGCTAAAGAACCCTCAATGCTCAATGGTCGTAAGAGCCAAGTATAGGCCTAAATTTGAAGCCCTTCACCGGCCTTGGTGACATCTCCATATAAGTGAAAAATTCTCGAGAGGAACGTTAAACAATATACAATCAATCAAATAAGATTGAAGAAAATAAAGGAAATTGGGGGGGGGGGGGGGGGGGTTCCGGCAATGTCTAAAGAAAATAGGTATCAAGGACAAACATAGAGTCAAAAGTAGTACATGTGTCTTGAAATTGATTCTAAAAAATGTCATGATCCTATATCTGTTGCTGATCACTTCAATTGTTATGTTGTTCATATGGCATCTACATTAGTTAGCAAATTACCAAAGCCATCTGATGTTTTCAATGTTGTTAATGAAAAGTTTGTCTTTTTACCTTGAGAAAGTTAATACATGTACTACTGTAACCCCTTTTGTTCTGAAAACTGCCATCAAAGATTTCATATTCAAGGAAATTTCACTGTCAAAAAGTACAGGCATTGACGTTTCAGAATTATCAAAGATTTAAAAAAAAGATTTCAATAACATACATTGTTAACCTTTCAATCTCTTCTAGAAATGTACCAAGGGATCTGAAAATAGCTATAAGAAAAACAATACATTTTATATTGGGAATTACAGACCACTTAAAGGTAGTATTTTAAGAGCCATTTATTTTATTTTTTTATAAAATGTTGTACATATGCTGCATGTCAGCTGTTTCGACAAGAAAAAGATTTTATATGAATTTCAATCTGGTTTCAGAAGCAGATAATCAACATACATGTCTACTATATTTGTTTGGCTATATCTGATCAAATACTGTAAAAGGATTGTTCACTGGGACGGTTATGCCGGATCATCTTCAAATGGCATTTGATCCAGTAGATCATGTTATGTTGTGCAATAAGCTAAAAGATATCAATTTTACTGAAGAGTCAGTGGAATGGTATAGATCTTGCCTATCTGACAGAAAGCAGTATATGTTAAGGTATTCAATGCATAAAGATATGAAATTAAACAATTTCGAATGATTTAAATCAAAATAGATATTTATTGTTAGATAATGATAAAAGTGAATTGGATCAAATTCACATGGCTGGTCAATGATTTAGCACTTGTGACTTTTTGAAAGAGTTATCTGCCTTGAGTAAAAACAAGAAAAATTTAATTTAAATATATGTGCAGTATTGATTGATTGATTTTTGCTGTTTTCCAACAATTTTTCAGTTATCTGGTGGCGCCCAGTTTTTATTGGTGGAAGAGAGAACCCAGATACAATGTACCTGGGAAGAGACCACCGACCTTCTGAAAGTAAACTGGGAAACTTTCTCACTTACCGCCGCAAGTGGGAATCAAACCAAATGATTTTTTTCTCTCTCATATTTTCATAAACAGAAAGTGTTTGTAACTTTTTAGTGAGAGATCTGTATGAAAATATGAATTTCTTTTAAAGATACATGTATTTAAAAAAAACAGGCTCCACCCATGGACTTCAATGTAAAATTCTAGGTGAAATAAAACAAGCAGTAATCAAAATTTTGTTAATTCCTTTTGTAGATTATTTCATTTCTTTAAAATGATACCATGATCACAAAAATCCCAACAAATCCCTTTACAAATATGAAATATGATCATTATACATTGAATACCTTAAAAATATTTAGTTCCCCAAGGTAACATTTCAGGTTCTGGGATCAACATTAACTTTCAATCTCACTTGACAAGTGAACTCAAACTTTCACTTGTCCGAATGAAAAACTTGGTTGTCAAAAATTTTTCTGAACTCAATTTAAGTTTTAAATTCAATTTATCGATAATACACATGTCAAATATCAAAACCTGTACTGCTGCCATCAGTTCAGCAAAATCTGCGACCGGTTAGAAAAGACAAAGTGCCAGCAATAGCGCTGTCAGCGTGAATTAAACCCATAAGTTTTTTATGTTTAACATTTATTACGATTAACACAAGTAAGATAATCATGTCCTGAAATAATACTTGCCCGTGTGTGATCTGAGTTTCACTTGTCCAAACTTAGTTTTCACTTGCCCCAGGTGATCAGACAACTGTTGAAGTTTATCCCTGAAGCCCTCTACTTATTTTTAATTCAAATGTAAATGATATGATAGTGAGCGTGGAGCTGAAATGTAAACTCATTCTGTTAACATCTGCTTCCATTCCGGGTCATAATAATGAAGCCAGGTCTCATCAGCAGTTATCATTCTGTCGAGAAATATCCATCTTTCTCTCTTCCATCACTGAAACAATAGTGTCAATTCACTTAATTGGATGACAGCCTTGGTACCATGCGAGTGTTAAAATTCAATTCCTTGTGAACTATGTTGAAAATTAATCTGTATGAGATATTGAGGTCAGTACTAAGCTGACACAATGAGATGCATCTATTGACATCAATTTTCTCCCTCACAAGAGAGATGTACTTTTCACCGTCACATATTTCACCAACCCAAGTGTGGATCATCTTTCCTGGTCTTCTGTCTGCTTATGTCATTTGAACAGGAAATACCTGGACATAGTTTTTTCCTCCGTTTAATTTAACATATCTAAGGTTTCTGTTGGCGATTTCCCCCAAGTTTCACCCAAAACTGAATAATACTCCAGGAATATACTTTATTCTCTGGCATCATTTTCCCACTCAAAAATTTCAAACACCACCAAGATAAATTACCGTAAAATCGCTAAGAATGCCAACAATAACATCAGACTTTGAGAAATTCTGACATTGTAAGTATTCTTTTCCTGGAGATTTTTGTGCAAAGGAGTTTCTTTACTTTAGGAATACCTAACTTAATTCGAAGTTGTACCGGACATGCAAATCACAGATATTACACTTGTCGATACTTTTATTATCAATAACCATTTAAAGTCAGTAATTGACAGTAATGTGTATAATAGCCTGATTAGGGAGCACAGGCATTTATTTCTGTAAATAAGTTATGATGTCTGTATACATACATGTATGATAACTGTTATTATTAGTATACAGACATCATAACTTATTTTCAGAAACAAGTGCCTGCATTAGGAAGTGTCTATTACTAAACTTTAATAGAAATTTCTATCCTGCATAATTTTACTGCATCAGCCATTGAACATTTTGATCACTTCTTGGCGCATCTTCAAGAGATACCATGTCTGTCATTGGATTTTATTGTTCCTCACATCCTGCCATTCATAATGGGATTAAAGACTGGAATTTATTGCCAGGAAACCATTTAAAGAATAAAACTGTTTTCAAGAAATCTATAAAAAAAAAAACCACTTTATGACAAAGGTCTTTTATCACAATTCACCTTTGAATTAGAACGCTTTACCCGATATAGTATTGCGTTGTGTGACAACACAATTGAATGAGACGATTGAACAGTTTGAATGACATGTTTGATGTAATACAACAAGAGTTTTCATTGGCCGATTACAGCCCGCCCACTTTCTCGAGCTGATTCAGGTGACACGGTGATTTAATCAGATAAGATGGACGGACTAGAAAATTACTCGCTGAGAACTGTAGCTCTCTGAAAAAATATTGTGACGGAACTGAGAGCTACAGATCCATCTCTTATAAATACCTTCGATTTATGGGACACAAAAAACTGCGCACGGTTGAGGCCTGACATCACGTTATCGGTGTATTCTTGTGTTGCTGTCTCATAAATTCAATATAAAAATATCTTAACATATTTTCCAACTATACTTGTGTCCAAACATACCTTCAAATATTCATTAAAGCCACAAATGACCTGAAAACTCGCAGCTTCAAATGATTTCGTTTGTTGACGTAGCCATGTTAGGTAGCCGGTCAATTCGAACTCTGTTGCTATTGGTATCTATTCATAAAATTGGTTGTAAGTTATGTATTCGCTCTTCATTAATTATCAACACGAATAATTAATAGAAATTAAAAGATATAGTTTTTGTAAAGGTAAAATAAGCTCTTGATTAACGAAAATGCTACATAAGCCCATTATGGTCCTTAACACTCATGTGGCAGAGATGGAGACCGGCCCAGACTAATGAAAGCCGCATTGCCGTGAGTTTAGCTATTTGAATAATTATCATTTAATGGAACTGGGATGATATATTATTTAAAATACTTAGCTAAAATATTTGTGGGGTATTAGTTCACATCTAGACGCTATTGTGCCAGTATGGAAATGAACCGGGATTCGAATTGACTGGCTACCTTACATGGCTACGTCAACGAACGAAATCATCAAAAGCTGTGTTTTTGGGTCGTATGGGGCTTAAATATATATTTGAAGGTATGTTTGGACACAAGTATAGTAGGAAAATATGTTAGGAATTTTTTGATATTAAATTTATGAGACAACAACAGAAGAATACAACTTTTTCTCTTTCTTCTTTGAAGTTTGTTTCCATCTGGTCGTCATGTTTTCAAATGCCGTAAAAGGGAATTTGGGCGGACTTATACATATGGACCAATGAGAGTTTCTGTTGCATTTCGCAATTGTATTACAAACAGATTCAATTGTGTCGTCACACAACGCAATACTATATCGGCCAAAGCATTCTAATTCAAAGATGAATTGCGATAAATCAACATTGTGACTTTTAAATTTTCATTTCATTTGGTATAATGTCTAATTAAAATTTTGTTATTAATCTATATTCCCCCCAATTGATATTAGGGTGTAGTGCTCACTTTTGTGACATTTTATATAGTTTTCATATTCTAAGTTTATCTGCCATTCCTGTATGTTTCAATGTATGTTTTATGCAATTGGTTTTTTTTAATTACATGAATCTATATATAATACTCAATACATCAAAAGGACACCATTGGAAAAAAGGCTTTTTGGGCTTTCATGAGCTCTCCTGTAATACTAAATTAATGCATCGTATATTTCAAATTGTATACTGTATAAATCTATCAAAATCAATCTGTCTATAAAACAGCAAGTCAGCAAGGCCCAAGCAGCATTCACCATGCTCAAGAACATCTTGCCCTTGAAGGAAATCCCCATGACCACCAAACTGCAGATCCTCAGCTCCAATATTAAGTTCATTTTACTATACAGAGTGGAGACATAGAGAATGACTACAGCAACCCCACAGAAGATTCAGACATTCCACAACACCATTCTCAGGCGCGTCTTAACATCCAATGGCCTGAGAGGATCACAAACGAGGAAGTGTGGAGAAGAGCAGGACAGGAGCCGATGGACTTACAAATCAAACGGAGGAAGTGGCACTGGATTGGACACCATCCAGCACCACACACCAAGTCCCGACTTTGAACCTGTAGAAAAAGAGAATGTGGAGGCGACCCATAAACACCTGGAGGAGAGATACTGAGACAGAATTGAAGGCGTGTGACATCACCTGGCAAGGTGCGGCTAAAGCAGCCCAGAACCGTGTTCACTAGAGGACTGTGTTCCTCACGGAATGACAGACCTAAGTAAAGTAAGAATGAAATAGCATATGGTTACCTTGTTGCTGCTAAAAAAGATTTTAAACGATTTTTATTTAAACTCTTCTCTTTGTGACCCCCACTCTTTGCCAAAATTAAACAGTATGTATTTTCTACCCTCAATTGTTCCTGAAGTAGACATATTCTGAAAACGAAGAAAGGTAAGGTATTCATAATTTTGAAAAACCTTGATGATATAACGTTAAAAACGTCACACATTATCTGCACCACAATACATATAATGGTATATTGCCATGTCTCAAGCAGCTCTGCTATCATAAACAGAAAAGGCACGACAGCTGAAAGGTATCTGAAACATGGACCCCAACCTGCATTATTTGCATAAGACCGATTCAGTTAAACATTATGTCAGTTACTTAACATTTACCCCTGCTTTAAATCCCTGGCAAAAGCATCAAGCTTTTCGTTCAATTCATCCGCTTTTTCAGTGTCTCCACCAGGCTGAGTAGGCATGCTGTCGAGTCTGTTTTGATGCCGCAACACCGGAAGTGGAATTAAAACATAATTAACGCAGTCATGACATGATTCCATTGCATTAGGAAAAGTTACGATAATAGTCCTATATAATTGCGAGATGATTATCGTCATTGCAGAAACCTAAATATCATTAATACTAGTAAGAGATAATATCGATATGTTGAACAAGCATTTGTTCTTATTTTGAAAGTACTGAAAGTACTGATGGGAATTTTTATGTCGATTTGCACCCGATGCTTCTGGGATTGAGAATTATTCCATATAGAACAACAGAGAAGTACACTTAAACGTCATAAACTCACGTGTATATAAGGTATGTAGTGTCTTTATAACAATCAACACGAAATTGTTTATGTTTTCACTTTGTCTGGATTGTATTTTATTATTCCAACATATTATATACTCTTAAAATTGCTCATTTTTGTCAAAACATGTCACTTCAGACCCGTGTTTTTGACCTGTACTGTATATTATGATCGGTGATATTCTGACTCCGTGAACAAACTGTAGGAATTTTTTAACAGTGTTAAATATCGGTTGACATTAGATTGTATTTCTAGTGATATTTTGGTCGTTTTTCAATTTACATACTGAACTGACCGACAGTAGAAAAGTAAATTTTACAGAAATTATGCATTTAAACGTGTAATACGTAAATGGTTTACGAACTATTTGCTGCTAGCGCTGAACATTACATCTGTGCTAAGGTCCACACCAAACTCCCAAAAATCCCACCATCCATTCATTGGATATGAAATATGATCGTTGTACATTGAATACTTATTTAAATTAGCCCCACCCCCACCCCCGGGCCCTATTTGTGAATGAAATATATACATTTCATATTTAATAAAAACATAGAATTAGGTTTATAAGCCAAATATCACCTGAAATGTGGACTACAATCCGGTGAAGGGGGTGGGGGTGAGTGGAATGTCCTAATTAAAGCATTCACGATCAACACCAGACATAAGTTCGGATTCAAGTTTCTGTTTTGGTGTGTGTCTATGAGGTGTACTTGTTTCATCTAGACCAATTTACACGAAGATATAATGCTGTAGTATCGTGATTATCTGAAAAGAAGACATCTTTTTCTCGTAATTACCACCGTCGGAAACCCACGGTTGGTTACGCTTCGTTCCTCTCTCCATCATCCGTGGGTCCATTCATTCCTACTCGCTCGTTCTCATGAATAAATAATGAGACAATTTGAATGGGCGCTCACAGTACACCCTGGTCGAATTTGTCCAATCAACAAGAAGCTTTCAGCCCAATTTCGGTATACAATTGTTGTGATAGCAAAGTTAAGTTAATGCTACCTTTAAAATCAGAAAAGTTCCGTTACTATAACGATTACTTTGATTGGAAGATATCTTTAAATATTCATTCATGAGAACGAGCGAGTAGGAATGAATGGACCCACGGGTGATTACATACTAGAAATTTTCTCATTCACACTGCTTTCATACATTTTATACACGAAAATATTAACAGCTGTGAAGGAGAAACTTCAAACGCACTGTGCCACAACATATGCCAGAATGGCGTAGATCAAATGCGATTTCTAAAAAATGTTTAAAGAACCTTTCGTAGATTTGAAATAGCAAGACTTTTCCCAAATCAACAACATCAAAACGTATGACCCTTTAATGCCTTTTTACTCGACCATTCCTCGCGATAACTTAAAGACTATATTTTCTGACATCATGAACATTTGCTTCTTCAACAAAAATGGAAAAAAAAGAAAAATTCATATTTAGTGATCTGTTATCACTCTAACACCACTCTGATTACACGCACAAGTACTCTGAAGTTGAAATAAAAAATATCCTGAAGTTTCTCAATAACATTATCTTCGTACTCTTTTGGTGATTAGGTCTTTCAACAGTCTGTTGGGATTCGCATGGGCACGAATTGTACTCCTTTGATAGCTGACCTGTTTTTATATTTTTATATTCCTGTGAGGCAGAATTTACTCTAAAGCTTCTACGTGAGAAGAAATAAATCTCGATATACAATGTATATACCAGTGAGCTTGAAATAAAAGACACCACGTAGTCCGCCACATCTGCTTCGTACTTAGATATTTTATTGAAAAATTATGCAAATTAAGAACTAAAATTTATGACAAACGGCGTGATTTCAGCTTCCCCGTCGTCAACTTCCAATATTTATGTTATCACTTGCGTATGGTTTTTATATCTCTCAACGGACTCAATACGCTAGAGTCTGTTATGCGTATGACCAGTTTTTAAATCGAGGCAGGCTACTGGCAAACAAGTTGATGTTACAGCTATAAGGGTTTCAACTCCTACATGTATAAGTAATACAAAATATAGAGTTGAGCAAACACAGACCCCTAAACATACCAGAAATGGGATCAGGTGCCTGGTAGGACTAAGCATCCCCTGTTGACCGATCACACCCGCCGTGAGCCCAATGCCTTGATCAGAAAAACGGAGTAATTCGTAGTCAACACCAGTGTGCCAAGAACTACCACTTCTCAGTCACGACTAGTTAGAGACACTGACATCTTGAAATTCCAGGCAAAATCTGTTAAAAACAATATATTCTATATCTAGTTACGACGTCGACTCATGATTTTATTGAAATATTTTCAGTTCAGTATTGAAATACCGACTTTCACATATAGCTTTAAAAAATTGCTATCATCTATTTTCTAAATAGTGTTTTCCTGGGGGGGGGGGGGGGGGGGGGGGGGGATGCGTCAGGAAAAAAATCTGCCATTCAGAGCTCCAACTTCACATACCTTTTTAAGGAGCATAGTGAAGTCTAGCGATAAACTCTCCTACGTAAATAAATATCCAAATGTCACATTCCGGAGGAGACCATATCAACAGACTTAAGAGTTCCTGGAATATACATCTATAGAATGTTTTTTTTTGGACGAAATACCATAGAGTTTTGGACTTTTAAGATTTGTACTCATCTAGCAAATAGCATCATTAATTCACTTCAATTAGTAGTGTTAGTGGCGGATCCAGGAATTTCTGAACGGGGGTGGGGGGTGGTGGGGGGGGGGGGGGGTGAAGCCCCCGGTGGAGGCAGGGAGAGGGGACAAGCCCCCTGAAACTATTGAGTTCCGACAAAACAAGACAATAAGATTTTGTGTTTCTAGACATTTCTATAAAAATGGAGCGTATTTGTGATAATAATATCAAAAATTATTATATCAGATTAAGAGATATGGAATCAAGTGCCACATATAATAATGCGCCTTTAATATCAGCTTTTAGAGAAGACAAGGAATCAGTTCTGAAAGAGAGCTATAATTCATGGCAAAGCAAGATTTTCAATCTTAAACATAAACTTAACTTAACTTCTTTAAATATTTCTCATAAGGAGTTTAAGTGTAAGCTTAGTAAAACCTTTGCTGACATGACCTATGAACAATTGAACAAAATCTCATTATCTAACTCAGGAAAACTTTATTTCTATAGTAAAATCTTAATTTGTAATGAATATAAATAGCAGGATTTATTAAAGTTTCCTTTGAAAAAGTGTGAAAGATCACAGCTTACAAAACTAAGAAAAAGTGCACATTCACTATTTATTGAAACAGGCAGATATTGTAAACCAATAATCCCGAAGGAAAAACGTAATATATATGCTATGCTTGTAAATTATTTGTTGAAAACGAACAACATTTCGTACATTACTGTCTTGTGTATGACAAACTTCGATTTCAATATTATGATATTTTTAGTGATAAATCATACTGTGGTACTGATCCCATTAAAGAAATTGTTAACCCATGTGATTATAATATTACAAAACGTTTGTGTAACTATTTAGATCGATTCTTTATGCAGAGAATATACAAATTCATGGACTTTAAAGAACCGTATGAATATGTCTTGCATGCTATAGTCATTGTGCTATAATTTTTTTTCTTCTTCTTTCTTTTTGTTATATGTCATTTGTTTTGTTATTTTGACTGTATGCCAACATGATGATGTCAATAAATAAAGTGAAATTGAATAATGATATATAATATCGATTATACTAAACCGTTATTTAAAACAAGGTGGGTGGGGAGCGTCAGTGTCACAGTATTCCGTCTGCATGCAGAGAAATACGTCAGAAATCGTGATATGATGTCTACATTTACTTAAATGAAATATGAGCACATTTTTCTGATGCAACAATCTAATTAGATTAGATCATTTGATCCGCTCACGTTTGTCGTTGCACAAGCGATTATGGTTTATATCTCCTCTGTGCACCTGACAGTTAATTTTGAAATTCGTATTTTCAATCATACATACATCTAATATTATAGTGCTGCCCATCATTCAAGACCACAAGACAGAGTTAAAGGGAGGTGATGATCTGTATCTAAGAATAGTCTCCAGTATCAAAATTAGGAATATACTCCCTGTAATTCACCTGAAAATACCTATCACGTTTCCTCGTCCTGATTAGTAGCTCTACAGGTAACCATAATCCAGAATAGCCTCTATCTGTATGAAATAGTAAATATAGTGTTTTGGCGATCAAACCTTCGTCTCACGTAAGAGTATGGATAGATCCAAAGAGAGAGAGAGAGAGAGAGAGAGAGAGAGAGAGAGAGACGGTTTGTATGCATTAAAGTTTCAACATTTTCTAGATGTGTTTTACAATTAAAAACACTAATAAAGTTATCTCGTTCGTACGACTTACTTTAATCGACTTACTCAAGTCGTACAAATGACTTATTTATCTTGTACGTACGGATTATTATCTCGTTCGTACAAATCAAGAAATTACAAATAATAGTGTTATAAGAAAAATCCAAGAAAACAAATACCACCCCCTACTCCCACGATTTTCAAAATTATGTTATTAACAACATAAACATTTCATACCGTGTATAGTTTACGTAAAGATATGTTAATCTAGTGCCTACTCTAGTCTAGCGAACACACGCCCCTTCTGTCAGTCAGTAAAGTGTATGGACGACGTTTTAGTTAGAGGACTGCGGGGCCGGGATACCCCATCTCGGGTAATATAGGGTTGATAGTTTTACCTTTATTAAACTAGCTCTTGACCGTGACGTTTGTTTCATCACTTGTTCTCAGACTTCGTTTGAATCTTCCCAGAAATCCGTTTCGTCTAAAATGATTAAAAAGATTATAGATATGTCGCATTTCTCTACGTTTTGTATTATCTAGTATAGACTATAAATGAACCTGAAGTAATTAATTCATCATAACGACATATATACACGTGCTTTATAGAGAAATTCACAACGTTTAATAAATTACATACAGAAAAATCAACACCCGGACAACCGGACCTAGATATGTCACTTTGAGCCCCCCTCTCTCTCTCTCTCTCTCTCTCTCTGGTGACAATGTATATGCGACCGTAGATGTAAAACTACAGGTTTCTCCATTATTTTTGTGTCTGATTTTAAGATAAGTTTGCTGTCTGTTGTGGATAATTTTAACATTCACAAAAATTAATGATCTAAAATTAAATTTCGACGTACAGGTGCATTTTTAATTGCATTTACTGAAGAAACCCGTCCTTAAACAACTGTATGAAGAAGTGTAACAAAAGTCGTTTTTCTGTTTCTATTTCGTTTTGGTAACACACATATTTAGTTCTTGATTGATTGAAAATTGTATCAACCAATTCGAACCCCAGTGGTAGAACCCTGCATCCAAACATGACCATAGTTGATCTCAAGCCTTTAAGGAGGTCTAGTTCCACATATTTTTCCACGGTGTATTGAGTTTTTGAAAGAGTGTAGTTTCTGAGTTTGGAGATGTTTTGTAGGTTCTGAGTTTGGAGAAGTTTTGTAGGTTCTGAGTTTGGAGAAGTTTTGTAGGTTCTGAGTTTGGAGATGTTTTGTAGGTTCTGAGTTTGGAGAAGTTTTGTAGGTTCTGAGTTTGGAGATGTTTTGTAGGTTCTGAGTTTGGAGAAGTTTTGTAGGTTCTGAGTTTGGAGAAGTTTTGTAGGTTCTGAGTTTGGAGATGTTTTGTAGGTTCTGAGTTTGGAGAAGTTTTGTAGGTTCTGAGTTTGGAGATGTTTTGTAGGTTCTGAGTTTGGAGAAGTTTTGTAGGTTCTGAGTTTGGAGAAGTTTTGTAGGTTCTGAGTTTGGAGAAGTTTTGAAGATTTCGGAACAGTGAATTGCTGACGTTATTTGGAGCCGACGCTTCTATCACAGGTTCTTAGATGGCTTATCATGGTAGGTCCAGTCTGAACGACCCGACTGAGCGCGATCCCAGTACCAGTATTTGTAAATTCTTCTTCACCTACAGGTGTCACATGTGTATGATTACAAAGACGTAACATGTTTAATTGATATCGATATCGATCGAATGAACAATACTGACCAACCGAATTCTCCTTGGACCGCTACTGTAGAGCGGGGTTTAAAGATGAACGCCGAGGAAATATCACATTGCTTTGTTTTGGACTTCTTCCACACGGTGACAATTTGTATATAACCCCATACTCCTCATAGGCAATATTTTTTCTATTTCTACTGGACTGACAATCTAGAATTGGCGCAACACATTCTTATGTTTTAAATCTAACGTATTTCATAGAATGCATTTTAGAAATACCAGATCTAAATGCCCTCCCTTCGGATTTTGCAAGGTCTCAGCGTCCCCTTTAAAGTCTCTCTCCCCCCCCCCCCCCCCCCCCCCCCCCCATCGAATAGTACTTCAAGATATTTATAGACCACATGTTTATCTCCTAAGCAAAAGTATCTTCAGTCGTATTGTGAAGTGGACAATTTTTGATTTGTCAGGGTATATCTGGAGGCATAATGTTTTGCTCCAAAATTCAACAGTGTCTCTTGTAGACGAGTCTCACTGGGAGATATCAAAGCCATGTCACATTCATACATTGAAATATTCAAACTTTAATCATCAGTTTGCATGTATTCCTTTTAGGTGTGTTTATACCTGAACAGCCAGATCGTTTATATAGAGAGCGAATAAAGAGGGGGATAAATTGTCGCCTTGTCTCACTCCTGTATTACACACGTCATCCGACCCGGGTAGGGTATTCATATATAGCGAATTTCTCTGTGCTTTATATTTTTCACTAAGAATAGACTAATTGCTACGAAAGCCCATTGAGCTCATTTTCGTACCTGAAAAAAAAGAAGAAATTTTCGTGTTATAACGCGAAACTTTCGCGAATTAACGTGGGCGAGATTGGAGGTATGAATTAATAAACTGTGTAGGCCTATTGAGTTGGATTCCGCCCAACTACCAATGGAGGTTTTTAAGATATTGCTATTCAACCACACCGCATAGCTGTAAAATCGTAACTATGACATTTTGTCTCGTTATTACCACCTTTCTTTTAAAAGTCGTAATAACGACTTTCTTAATTTGTAATAACTATATTCAAATTATTTTCATAAAATTCTTATTACTTTTTATCCAGATTTCTGTTTAAAATAGTTTGTGCTTAAATTGCATTATTTGCAACAAACATTGCAAATATTTGTTTGAATTTTACTGATGATTTTTACATCCATCCACTCTTGCTTGTAGTATTTTATTTCTTCCTCTAAATTTTATGCCTTCGTATCTGTATATATTCTTGTATGACATGTTTTATTTTATTAAATTTGTATTCTTTTGTTGAACATGTCTGTGTATATGTGTACATGCATGCTATGTGTCTTTGATATATGTGATAGTCGGTTAAAAAACTCTACAGAGCCTTTGTTGATTGTATATAGTACCGACTTTAAAATTTTTTACTTACTTACTTACTTTACTAAAAGTACGATTTTCTTGAATCGTAATTACGACTTTTTAATCTCATTATTGCGACTTTCTGGGGTTGAAATTACGAATTTGTTTGATGTCGTAGTTACGATTTTCATTTAAAAAAACCCAATTTTCATGGTTTGAAAAAAAGAAAACTAGAATAAAAAAAAAATTTTAATACAAAAAATGTTTGTTTATTCGAAGTGCGCGCGGTTGCGGATAACGTACGTTACGGCTCCCACTTTACACTGCCACTCCTATTAAAACAGCCAATCAACTTTACGTTAACATCTCACGTGTCCATTGGTGGCTTCCTTCCGACGCTGGATCTAGGTCAGGAGGTAAAGAAAGAAATGGGGAAAGTTCTGATGATGAACTTCAGTTTCTGATTGTCAAATGGAGAGAGGAAATCGCGAAAGGAAAGAATGGAAAACGAACTTAGACTTCACAGTCCAGTGGGAGCGGAGCCAGTCATCTATACGTGGCCTATATCATCTTCAGTACGAGGCTTTTACAAGTTTGATCAATACACATTTGTCCTCAATTTTCCTTTCTTCCATGTGTCTGTGCGAAAAATCGTGTAATAAATTATGGGTATGATAAATTGAAAGTGATTTACTTTTTACAGGATGGCAAGGAGGGGGCCACGGAGATCATAGATACGATAAGGTAAATGGATTTTTGTTACCGGATTTATGAAAAAAATCAGTTCTTTTACTATGGATTCTATATTTAGCTAGGTCATTGAGCTGTACGAGAATCTAGGTTACTCATTCTAACTCGAGTGTTGATATAAATTTATATTCAGTATGACAGTTTTGAATATTAAGTGGATTAACTTTCAATTCATATCCATTATTTATTTTTTTATTGTTGTTCATGGTCAAGGCCCTGTCATTTATAATTGAAGATTTGTGTCTTGTACATTCCTGAGTCGCTGATCAAAGCAATTCCTGAACGACAGGATGCATGTTTATTTTAATTCATTCATGTACGTCACACAGCTAGTGGCGAATGGACATTTCTCAAACTATTTTTCCTTTCTTTTTACGATTTTGACATGCGTCATCATGTTTTATAGAAACTTGGATGAATTGTAATAGAATTTCCTGATGCATTTGGTATTACATGAACATATTCATTAAAATTATCTTACATTTAGAATTTAATTAAGATATGTACTTTAGAGTTTTAAAATAATAATCTTTTTTTTTAATGAAATGTTTTTGGTCAGTTACACCACTGATTAAATCATTTAGGCATATTACTAAAACAATCCTTAGTTACTTTAAAACCTACATTTTAACAAATGTATTCATAGTAATATATTTATATTACAAATCGCATTTTCCTCTATGTACCAACCAATTTCAGCATGCGACACAATCCGTTCATATTGACTATGAACGGATTATGAACTAGTTTAAAGCACGCGACTGAGAGAGCATAATGATTTGAAAAATACAACATGTGTTACAAAGATCTCACAAAGTCACACCCCGGATTAAGATTGTGAACTTATGTGGATCATCATCCCAATCTTGTGGTCTCCTAGCTCCAAAATACATGTACAATGCACCGTGCAATGTTGACATAAAAGGCAGGGTAAAGTGTGACGTCATGTCTATGTTTTGACGCATGTCATAATACGACTGTGACATAGGTGGATCTTAGGAGTTAATTTTATGCAACAAAATATTTCCTGACTTATTCAAGCAATGTCAACAAATGGTGATTTAGTAAATGAATAAATATAAGAAATTAACAGCACTTTAGAGGTGTTCATGGTCAATATGTTTGGATTTGAGGCAAATTCTCTGAATCGCGCCAAATCCGTTTATACTGACCATGAACAAATCTAAAGTGCTGTTCATTTCTTAAATGAGTGATTCAAAAATATTGTTGAGAGAACCCCTAGGCCCTCAACATAATTTTAAGGTGTTAAGTTTAGAATCTTGAAAAATGAATGATGGTCATCTTGTTAGGGGAGGGAACATGAAAAAGAATTACATGTAATTCAGAGTTTTTGTTCATTTTCTTTCCCCTCTCCACTTCTCTCTCCCTTCTCCACTTCTATCTCTCCTCTCCACTTCTCTCTTCCCTCTCCACTTCTTTTTCACCTTCCACTTCTTTCTGTCCTTTTCCCCCATCCATTTCTTTCTCATTTTCCTTTTTCTGTCTCTCAATGTTTGATATATTTATTATTAATCTACAGTGTTGTTGTTGCTACTCTTTCTTCCACTTTTTAAATTTACATGTCAGATGCTCACATATGCCAATTTGCTATTCTTTAGATCAATATATGCTACAAAAATGTGTTATTATTTGGAAATGATATGACTAAAAAGAAACCTTATATACATCTACTTGTAATATAATATAGACTTTTGTGATAAAACTATCTCTGATGAATAATGCAATGAATTTATGTTTGTATTGATAAGTTATTTTCTGGCTGCAAAATGCTGAGTACATGTATTGTGAAATTTTTGTCATATAGAATACATGTACATTACTGTGTGGGCATGATGAAAGACAGAAAAAATTTACCGTACACATATTCACACATAAAAACAAAAATTTAATGTGCACTACAGCATAACTATGCCCCACCCCAAGCCTTTGTTAGGACGGGGCAGATTGGCTGGCTGAGGGAAGTTTTAATACGAAGCATTTTAGTAATTCCCTCTTCTTCATACAATCTGTTGATCATGAGCAAAATCAATGACAGCTAATGCATATTTCTGACTAGATTCATTTATCGTAGATATATCTTGTGATCATCACTGATAAGTGAATAAAGGTCGCACTGTGATACACACATTTGCACATGCCAGTCTTCTACATGGCACAGTACGGAGGTTATAAAGCCACTTGTTGAAAAAATTGATTAATCAGCAGTCTGTAATTATGTAAGCATTCTGTCGATAAACAAACCATACTGGCTGTCAATTTCATGATAGAATTCACCTCCCAACAAACACCTCAGCATTTTACCTATAATCCAGGTATACATGTGTCTATTAATAGCATCAATAAATCTTAGAGCATTAGAGGCTGCAGAAATTCCCCCTTTCTTTGTCTTTCACATACTGCCTTGTTGCTGAAACAGACCAGATCAATATATGCTGAGAGTTAACTCAGAGGCAATGTCCCTGTAAACCTAGTGAATCTGCCAGAACTGGGTGTGATGTCTGGGAGTAGATTGTGGTGGTGCGAGGTTATTGTCTCCCATTAATTTCCATCATCAAATGCTGGTCCATCCAAGGGTCAAGGACAAATAGAGTCAATATGTAGGTGTCTTGAATTTGGGTCAGGTAGTTAATAGTTGACGTGGTATTTTCTGGTGGGTTGATATTGAATTAAGAGGAAAAGAAGTGGGTGTATTGACTTCATAGAGCTCTCAAATCCTTTGAGTTTTGCTTGCGAGTCATGTCAATGTGTTTTCTGTTTGGATTTCGTAACACAAATGGAGGTATTATTTACCAGTAATTTTAAAAGGAAGTTAAAATATATATATATATATATATATATATATATATCAACCAAACCCCCCAAGAAATCATTTTATTAGACGAGGAAGATAGCAATGTACAAACCCACTACAGTGTTTTTATGAGAGAGAAAAAAACCAGTTTATTATTTTTAGTGATGAGTATTCAAATATGTATCAAAAATCTTCAAACAAAACAAAAACTGAAATTGAGTACATTTTCTGATTTGCCAATTTGAAATAAATTTGTAAGAAATTCATAGAATGACAACTCTTTCATGAAACATAATTTTTCTTTGTCCTGTTGAGCTTTTATTACTTATTTAATTAAATGGATGTGAACTATTTTTTGATGGAGATGTTATATTTATCTGTGTTATTTTGCCACATGAACAAGAGCGTCTGGAGTAACAAGGCTTAGATAACACTGATTCATGCATATGCACATTAAGTATTAATGTGTTGTTCATGTTTTTAAAAAACATGCTAAATGTCATGCATTCAGTGTTTGCTGTGGACACTGAACTCCAGTGGGTTGCAGGCTAAACGAAGACAGTATATGTTGAAAACGATGAAAACCCCACAATTCAAGCTGCACCCATTTCAATTTAAAAAAACACCTTGTTTTGACATTTTCAAAAACCATTCCCAGTTATGCCATATATAATGAATTTTCATCATGTTATAACATTGTGTAATCAGGTATTTTAATGGCTGTCTGTTCTCACAATCAGCCACTCAGGGCATTTGTTACAAAGCTGATTGGTTGGTTTAATTGTTTTTTCTTTTGATATTATCTTAATTATTTCATTGATCAGAAAACAGACAGGCCTTGACAGACAATGTTTGATTTTGTTTATAGCAAAAAAAGTGGTTCCATAAATGTCTTATAATACAAATCTTTATGAAATGTGTTATGATATTTTATGACCATTCAGGTTCCAAATCTTTCAGAAGTATGCTTGTTTGTCTTTTTTGCTGATATCTCCTTACATTTTACATTGATTGAGTACTCTGTTTTTACCCTTAACATACTTACCAAATAAAACTGAAGGTTTATATCATAAACTTTCAACATTTGAAATAGGTCAATTACGGTGTATGGATACACTTGACCTAGTCTACTTAGAGGCTAACCACCACATATGAAATGATAAAAATGTAAATATGACAAATATTTTGAGTTACACATGTTTTGTGCTGCTTTCCATGTATCTGAAGACATTATTGATGGATCAGTGATAAATCTTTGATTGCTTTAATAAGTGTACATAGTGTTGCTCATGTCCGCAATTCATCTACTGTCTTTGTCCTATTCTGCGTTTAGCTCATTTCTTGATAAATTGTAAAAGATACCTTCAGCCAATGTCACATTCGGATGCACCTTAATGAAAGCATGAAAACTACATCATATGATTCATACCTTGACCTTCTGTATGGCCTTGAACAGATTAATTGCTTTGAGCTCTGTTACATATTAGGAGGTCGACATCAAAACTTAATTTTGAGAAAATCACACACATGCATCTTAGAAAGTTGTAGTGTGACATACATTTCCTACTAGACTGACTCATCACAGAATTTTGTTTTCCGTTTCTGTTATTTACATGTAACCTGTTGATAAACGATGTTTATATCCTTCCAGATGGGTTGGAGAAGGCGTGCCCGAGTTAGACTCTGCTCTCAAGAGCCACATCCTCCAGGAGTACGATGTCAACAGGTACTGATTAATCATGCATGTTTTCACCAAATAAGTCACCAGCCATGTTTTTTTTTTTTTTTATAGAAGTCAAAAGATATTGTTGACAGAACTAGTTTCAGTAAGAAGTAACCCTATCCTCAACCCTTTCCAAAAAAAAAAGGAAGAAAAATTCAATATCAAAGACAAGTTTTCATTAATAATTATATCTTTTAATCTTGACATCATAAGGATGCAATTGGTTGGCCACATTTTATGGACTGCCATTAATGAGTAGCTTAAATATCTGTTAATTTAACCCAAAAAAAACCCATGCTAAAACAAACTTGTATTGACATGCTTTGAACGTTTATTATCAGTGGAAAGGCAATCGTGATATAGCATGTCAGATTTGTTGATAAGGTGCAACTGTCATCCTAATCTAGTGATATGATGTAAATTGTTATAACAAGAAGAACGATAAATCTGTTTAGCAACATACATGTGTTTATTAAGTCAGGTGTTTATCCATTGCCTTAATTGGGTTGTTTTTTACTTTGATGCACAAAAATTTATCTAATAGTAGGCTTTTCTTGAAATTTCAGCTATGAGAGTATGAAAAATGTCTGTGACAAATATAACAGGACCATCGACAGCATTAGGCAGCTTGTAAGTAGTGTGCATGTACATACCTGGTCGATGTGATATGATGCTATTACATAAATCAATCTATCAGATTACTGCATAGCAAATGCTGACAACTTATGAAATTACACTATGAAAGGTATCAAATTATAGAGTGTATAAGCTGCTTAGTCATGTGACTGCTGTGTTTAATTAACTAAGATAGTACCCATTATGATTTGCAAGAATATGATTCATTCAGATATTGCTTAATGAAAGTATTCATGTCAGATTTAGTATGAAGAGTAATTTTAGAGTATGCAGTGCTCTCAAGTTGTAAAGCTGTATAAGTGTATATAATGGCAACAGTGCTCGAGCTGGGCTTCGCCATTTTCGCCAATGGCGAATTTTTTTCAAAAATGGCGAAAAAAAAATTAAAGTGGCGAAAATCCCATTTTGTAGTAAATTTTAAAATCTGTCTTGTGTTTTCCTTTGTCAGTGACACATTATCGCCTGTTTGTTTATGCAGTCAAAATTTGTTTATTCAGTCAACGCGTGCGACCGGAAATCTCGCGCCGCTCCAGTGCACACAGAGCTGGTCACGATGGCCAGATAATAGCCTCAGGTAATGTATGGCTGCAAAAAAGTCGGTGATTATGTAATAAAGTACATTGGACAGCTGTGTACCCTGCTGGGGTCAATTGTTTAACATTTGAAGTCTTATTCATTATCGTGTTATCATCTTCACATTAAGGTCAATTCTTAACCACAGAACCGACCGGTAATTAAATTGACCGTATTATTGTGTATAATGTATATACATCAATTGTTTGTTTTTGCGGCCAAGCTCGTTGATTACAAGATTTTAATTTTGATGGGTTTGATTTTAGTTCGATATTTCATAAACAATGCGATCGGTCACCATTGATATGGACATAACAATTTTAATTTAAAAAAATTCTTTGAAGTTCGGTGCGCAACAGTATAAAAATGTTAATCTCACAAGACTATGCACTAAACTCGTAGCTTCTGAGCCAAGTCAGTCTAAAATTAAAAAAAAATATCATTGTTTGGCTTTACAGTCAACCCCACCTGCTCAGACATCTTATTCTGTCCAAATTGCAAAATCTTCCATACCAAAACGGAAATTTAATAGGGAATGGTTGAGATACGACTCTAAATTGGGCTTGATGTTTTGTGACATCTGTATCTCGGGCAAAGTACACAATGTTTTCACTGAAGGGTGCAGCATCATGAAGTTTATATTTATATGATTTATTATCTGATTTTTGATTTCCATAATAGAATTTATCAAAAAACAAATCAGGTTCTTAATAATTCAGAAAGAAGTGTTTAGGTATGGTAGGTGGATATGATTAAGAACTATAACTGATTCAAAATGCTAAAATCAGTGTAATGAATAAAATAATATGATGGAAATAATTGTAAAGCATGAGATTATTTGCGGTGCGCCGCAACCCGAAAAAGTGGCGAAAGGGAATTTTGGTCCAGTGGGAGCACTGAATGGCAAGTTTAGCTTTACATTAATTAATGGATGTAGTAAATTGATGTCAAGCTCTGACTGACTACTCGCCAAACTCATCTGTCAACAGCAGTGGTTTTTATACTCTGGTCTTTAGATGGACATGTTATGTCCTCCATTTGTTAGGGGTTTTCTGCCTCTATTTCATTTCTCTGTCACACATGAAGCTAAAACTTGTTGTGTAGCTTTTTTGTGGGTCACTCTAGATCATGTTGCAATTTTGATCAATTTCGACCTCGCATTAGTTTTGCCCCTTTATTCTTTATTTGAAATTTAATGGTATAAGGATGGTACATGATTTGTCCATATAACTCCTACAGTTTTCAAGTGAGAACGTTTTTGTTTTACATGTTCCAAGGATTTTGTCTTCTTAAATATTTGAGAAAATTACAGAAAGTTTTAAGAAAATATTGCAAAGTGAGTACATGCTTTGTCCATTTAAGTCCCCTCAAAGTTATTTAGCTAAGGCTGGTATCGGCGGAGAAAATACTGCTTATGGTGTTGTTGTTTTTGGTATCGGCAGAGAAAATACTGGTAATGGTGTTGTTTTTCTAGTATTGGCAGTGAAAATACTGCTAATGGTGTTATTTTTCTGGTATCGGCAGAGAAAATACTGCTTACGGTTTTGATTTACTGGCATTGGCAGAGAAAATACTGCTTACGGTGTTGATATACTGGTATCGGCGGAGAAAATACTGCTTACGGTGTTGATTTACGGGTATCGGCGGAGAAAATACTGCTTACGGTGTTGATTTACTGGTATAGGCGGAGAAAATACTGTTTACGGTGTTGATTTACTGGTATAGGCGGAGAAAATACTGTTTACGGTGTTTGTTTGTCTGGTATTGGAAGAAAAGAGGGTAACATAGCACATGTCTGAGTTATTTCACATAAATTTCAACAAACTGACTTTTAATGAGTTTTGAATTTATATATATATTGAAAATAAGTACCATTATGAAACTTTATGTATAGAGAGGATGTGATGTCAGATGAAGCTACAAGAATTTTTAAAGTAGCAAATACAGAGATTGATTGATTGATTGTATCTTGTTTAACGTCTCACTTGGAGAAGTTTTCACTTGTACGGAGATGTCTCAAATACAGAGAGAAAACAGCATTCTACTAAATATGATCATAGAATATGAGTAATAATCATATTTGTTAAGTCTCAGTAAATTTGTTTTTGAGTTACACAATACATCCCATGATGTAAATGTGATAAAGATAGATGTACTGAAAATTTGGGGGACCAGTAAATTTCACTGTGGGCCAGTAAATTCAGACTACTGATTCTGCTGGCCAGCAGTAACGTTTTTAACTCACCTGAGCTGAAAGCTCAAGTGAGCTTTCCTGATCGCCTGTTGTCTGTAAACTTCTTACATTTTCGACTTCTTCTCCAGAACCACTGGGCCAATTTCAACCAAACTTGGCCAAAAGCATCCTTGGGTGAAGGGCTTTCAAGTTTGTTCAAATAAAGGGCTATGTCCCTTTCAAAGGGGAGATAATCAAAAAAATGCAAAAATAGGGGGGTCATTTTAAAATCTTTTTCTCAAGAATGACTGGGTCAGAAAAGCTGATATTTACATGAAAGCTTCCTGACATAGTGCAGATTCAAGTTTGTTAAAATCATGGTCCCTGGGGGTATGATGGGTCCACAATAGGGGATCAAAGTTTTACATACAAATATATAGGAAAAATCTTTTAAAATCTTCTTCTCAAGAACCACTGGGCCAGAAAAGCTGAGAGTTACATGAAAGCTTCCTGACATAGTGCAGATTCAAATTTGTTCAAATCATGGCCCTCGGGGGTATGATGGGGCCACAATAGGGGATCAAAGTTTTGCATACAAATATATAGGGAAAATCTTTAAAAATCTTCTTCTCAAAAACTACTGGGCCAGGAAAGTGGAAATTTGCATGAAAGCTTCCTAACGTATTGCAGATTCATGTGTGTAAAAATCATGGTCCCCGGGGGCAGGATGGGGCCACAAAGGGGGATTAAAAGTTTTACATACAAATATATAGGGAAAATCTTTAAAAATCTTCTTCTCAAAAACTGCTGGGCCAAGAAAGTGGAAATTTACATGAAAGCTTCCCAATATAGTGCAGATTGAAGTTTGTTCAAATCATGGCCCTTGAGGATAGGGTGGGGCCACAATAGGGGATCAAAGTTTTACATACAAATATATAGGGAAAATCATTAAAAATCTTCTTCTGAAAAATCACTGGGTCAGAAAAGTTTACATTCACATGAAAGCTTCCTGACATAGTCCACATTCCAATTTTGAAAAAAATCATGGCCCCTGGGAGCAGGTTGGAGCCACAATAGGGATCAAAGTTTTACATGCGAATATATAGGGAAATCTTTAAATATGAGTCAAGGTGACTCAGGTGAGCGGTGTGACCCACCGGCCTCTTGTTTTAAAGACTGCTGGTGATGTCTCAATGTGAGTGAAATATTCTTGATGTGATATAAAACAAACAACCAAACCAGTGATACGATATCTGATTATATTCAAATTAAGTGATCAAGTCATGTATTAATGGCAAAACAGCAAAGAACCATAGAAAAATCAACAAAATTCACTTCTGACAGAAAAACATAATGCTCATTGATTCAAAAATCAGGTTGTAAATACTCTTTGTGGTGAAAAATTATCTGGAGTTCAGAATTGATCTTCTGTACTAGATTTGGTATTATGATATATGACAGGCGATGACTTGATTGTAGCGCAACCTGTCACCACTAACCTATATTGAAGGATTTAAACTCAGTTGCTGAGAGGTTCTGAGCAAGTTATTTATAGACATAACAGAACTGTGTGTTAGGTCAGTTTTCTGTTCTAACTGAAACAATTTTCTTTGATGAGATATATTTGCTTTGACAGTACATGATTAAGACTTAGTTTACACATTGTGCAAAATCAAAGTTGTACTCGAAGAATTTGGAGAATGTATGAAAATTATGATGTAATGGATGTATTAACTTCGATTTGTTTTGTTTAGGACTATGGATATGGAGAAATTGTTCATTATTTCCAAGCATAGGCCTTTTTAGTTGCTGATCGAATAATAAATGATTAATAATGATGAAATAAGTTTTAAGGAAAGATATTTGCATGGCCACAAAGCCCCCAAATCTGTAAAGTTCACTATTTAGAAGCATGATTATGAAGTTGGTAGAAAATAAAACCACCAAACTGGGTTTTTTTTTCTTGTATGAAATAGTGAATTTTTGGGTGAGGCATGTGAATTTCACACCTGTGCCGTGTTGTTATGGAAGGAAGTACAGAAGTACAATAGTAATGATAGTGATCCAGACAGAAGTACAAAAGTAATGATAGTGATCCAGACAGAAGTACAATAGTAATGATAGTGATCCAGACAGAAGTACAATAGTAATGATAGTGATCCAGACAGAAGTACAATAGTAATGATCCAGACAGAAGTACAATAGTAATGATCCAGACAGAAGTACAATAGTAATGATATTGATCCAGACAGAAGTACAATAGTAATGATAGTGATCCAGACAGAAGTACAATAGTAATGATCCAGACAGAAGTACAATAGTAATGATAGTGATCCAGACAGAAAGATGATAGTAATGATAGTGATCCAGACAGAAAGATGATAGTAATGATAGTGATCCAGACAGAAGTACAATAGTAATGATCCAGACAGAAGTACAATAGTAATGATAGTGATCCAGACAGAAGTACAATAGTAATGATAGTGATCCAGACAGAAGTACAATAGTAATGGTAGTGATCCAAACTGTTTGCTTTTTAACACTACAGGCCACTATAACACCATTGTCTATACATGTGAGGCTAGATAGAACTTCTGAATACTAAGACCAGCAAACTGATCCCAGATCACAATTAACAAGCTAATACTGTGTGTTGAAAATGAATTGATGAGCGAATTTTTCTTGCTTAGTAAAAATGTACGAAGTAATAACCATAGGAACGTGAGTAGTCAGTGTGCTTAATCATGTTAAGTAACACATGCTTCTAGGTTTGGCAGAGATCAGTTGGGCATTGTTTTTTTTACTGGCAAAGATGCATGGCCATTAGTTTTGTTGTAGGAAGAACAAGTTTTTAAATAATTTATTTTGCCATTAAAGTGTATACTCTGAAATATTTCATTTAAATAAAGAAAAAATACATACTGGTAAATTGAAGCATTTTGAATAAGAAACTATGTTCTTTTAATATTTAAATTTTTTTTGGTGGTTATTTTACATTTTTCGAACATTCATAAACTGACATTTTGAAGAGTTTGAATGAATCACTGTTTAGTAGAGGAGAGCTTATCAAACCAGTGTGTGTCATTGTGAAACTAAGAAATCATTGAAAAGGGATGAGTATTTTTATCCCCAGTCCTGTTGGGCAACTCCTTTCTTCCATTTAGCAGAATTACTTGCAAAAACCAGTGCATTTGATATTTGAAAGTATGGAAAAGCAAGTTAATTTGAAAAAAAATTGTTGGCTATGAAGCTGCATCTTTAGGTTCTTTATGTTCTCTCTTTCAAGTTCCAGAAAGATCTGTTTACACTCAAATGGAATTATCCATAGATTTGTCATTGTGTGGCTTTTATTTCAGTGGAAGGGCACAAGTCGACAGAGTGAGCTGGCTGGACGGCCGTCTACTGGTCTGCTGAAGCACATACTGCAGCAATGTTACAACCAGGCAGTCAGCGACCCAGAGAAACTGAACCAGTATGAACCATTCTCACCAGAGGTAACTGGATTACCAGTGTATGATTAGGCTGTCGTAAGACATCCACTGTGGACTCTCCTGATCAATAGATTATAGAAACACTGAGAGACTCATTACCATGATATTGAATGGAATATATAATGAGGAAACTTTGAATCAGCATTGGTAGTGATCAGCTTTAGAAATGAATACTATTAAGTTCAGATATACCGATAATCTTTTTGATATGTTTTTAGTTTATATGAACCAATACAAATGATGTAAGACTTTAGAGCTTGTATATATAGAAGTGGGATCAACAATATTGAACTTAACATTGAATTCTCCACCTGTCTCCTGAGGTTTGCTGCATTGTTTTTTTAGGTGTATGGGGAGACTTCCTTTGACCTGGTAGATCAGATGATTCAGTCAATAAATTTTACAGAGGATGACTACTTCATTGACTTGGGCAGTGGTAAGGTGTCTTCTAAACCCAACATTAGGGGTTATTTCATACCTTGTGTGACTTTCACTTCGTCTCTAGAACTTTAAATTATAAAAGATGGGATTTTGATGTGTGTGTTTATATATATATATATATGTATATGTGTGTATATATATATATATATATATATATATATATATATATATATATATATATATATATATATATATATATATATATATATATATATATATATATATAGACAAAATCTTGTTAGTGTAAATACATGAGAATGCTTTGATTGATTGCTTGAGTTTAATACAGTTTTAGTGTGATTTACAATTAATAGCTGTTGGAATTTATTTTTCCAGGTGTTGGACAAGTTGTGTTACAAGTAGCATCTGCCACCGCGTGTAAGATGTGTTACGGAATAGAGAAAGCAGAGTTCCCTGCTAAGTATGCCGAGGTGAGATCAGAGAAGGGCTACATTCACAAAAAGTTTAAAATTCTTGAGGCATGTAGAAAGAAATTTATTTTATTTCTATCAAAGGGTGGCATACTCAGAGGGACAGAGTGATTATTTAATCAAAGTGGCCCCCCCCCCCCCTGGTTTTTTTTTTTTTTTTGGGGGGGGGGGTCTTGACACTTAATATATGGGGTAATACTCCATTGTACAATTTCTTCAATATTATGTCTGCATTTGTAGGTGATGGCCTCAGAGTTTGAGAAGTGGATGAGTTGGTATGGGAAAGAACATGGGCAATATCAGATAGAAAAGGGTGACTTTTTGTGTGAGGAAGTTAAAGAGAAAATCAACAATGCCACGTAAGAGGTTTATTTTTTTGTATTCAAAATGAAAAGACTAGTACAGTGAAATTTCTCCAAATCGGCCCCTCAGAAAACCGGTTCTCTCTGAATATCAGCCGATTTTCAAAGTCCCGGCAAAAATCTTAACATTTATTTACAAAGGAAGTCTTACAAAACCGGCCACCCCTGAAAACCGGACATCAGCCACTTTTTGAAGTACATTTGTTAACAAACATGTATAATTTACCCTTATAATACTGGCCACTTTTTGAAGATGAACAAATATGGGCCAGAGGGTGTTCAAGATTGGCCAGGTGTGAAAAATGACTGATCTACTGGCCAGGTGGGAAATTATCCACTGGAGGTGTGAAAAACACAAGTGGCATCTATAATTGCTATAGTGTTTACCTTTGCTGTCAAGGGTGTTAATTGACACTTGGCTAATCCAAGTGACCCTTCCAAATGTTGTACAAAACAGTTAGGAACATATTGAATGAATACAGTATCAAATGCCATATTGTTGCACCATACTATTGCATGGATATAAGCGGTAGTTAATAAAGAACAAACCCATGACTGTTAATGATAATTATAAAATGATAGATTAATTTTCTTGGTTTCCATAGACTAAAAATTCCTAAGAAATATTCAAATTACAATTTCATATTTACTGCTATACTGTTCAAAAACGTCAAAACAAATTTGTTAATGACATAAGCGATGAATGTAAACAGAATTTTTTAGGTAAGAGGAATTCCAGTAATAGGCCTCTGTGTTTTCTTTATGTATCCTGTTATAGATTTTCAGTTTAAAATTAGATGATTTCAGTGAGACTATTTCTTGTAATTCATAATTACCTGTAGGTACAAGCGGACTAATTTTATCTCCACCGATAATTGATCATAGATCACCAGATCAAAGTGAACAGTACCTACTTTGTGAATACTGAGATAAAATGTCTCTAATTGCTAAATTCTCAGTATACCGGCCACCCCTCTAAACCGGCCGTTTTTTCCGGTCCAAGAACCGGCCGGTTTAGAGAAGTTTCACTGTATTTAAAAAAGCTGTTTCAGCTTATTATGTGTAAAATTTTGTTGTTAAAAAGTCATGATACTAGTTACATGATTTGTTACATCATATGTTCAATTCATTGATGTCCTTCATAATTTCTGGATAATATTTTGAGTTGTACAACAGACGATCTAAACAGGTATGATACATAAAGGTCTGATTTTTGTGAAAATTGTATCGTGTTATTTATGGTCTTTTTATATTATGTAACTCCCTTTCTTGGTTCTGTATTCTTTTGATGCAGTTGTTTAATGACATTGATTTTACAAGCCGGAACTACGCCGTTAATTTTCAAATGTTTTGTGTTTTTCATTTCACACTCAGTTAAACCAATAAAGAAATTGTTAAAAATAAAATTATTGTGAGTTTCTAAATGAAATTGAAAGTATATAATAAAAAGGTTATAGACTTTATATAGGAAAATATGACGACCTCGTTTTTTGGTCGCGGATGGTCTGTCTACGCGCCAAAAAACTCGGTCGTCATATTATATCATATACCTAGTAGTGTATCAGCCCTGATACACCTATCTTGGCTAGGGTGAGACAGCTGCAAGTAGGTAGGGCTGTCTCGCCCTAAGGGCCGAGATATCTCTGTCTCGGCCCGTTGTCAAGGGGCTGTCTCGCCCTCAAATTTCAAATGGCTATTTCTTCTTTAATCTTTTGAAATCTAACATAACTACATGAAAAAATGATGTTAGACACAATTTTTTTCATATATAATACTTTCTTCCATGACAAAATTTAATTTAAGCAGAAAAATTAAATAAAAACGTTTTTGAAAACAGCGCTAAATTGTAGCGAGTATCTAAGCAAAGGGGGGTAACCCAAGTAACAATTGTTTATTTAGAACAATAACACGTTTAACTTCATTTCAAAACAATCAACGTTCTAGGTGACAGAAAACAGTAGGAGGATTATGGAGGGTGATACTGAAGAATTTTCAGAAATCCCCGGTCCTAATGGAGATGAAATGTTAATTTACAGCAATTTTGATGTAGAAAACTGTTTTAAAACGATTTCTGAAATCTAAAATCCCATTAAAACGAGAAAAGTAGAACCATTATCTTCCGACGTATTTCAACGACTTATAGATGCTAAACAGATGGGAAACGGTAAAAAAAAACTTACTTCAGTATAAGGTAACATTCCTTAAGCAAAGAAATAGCAGCATCAGATTTGTAAACATTCCCGTTCATACGATGACGCCAAGTAAACAAAGTTCTACAACTCTTACAAATTATATGAAATATTGAAAACGGGCGAGTTTGGTAAATCCGAAAAAATAAATAAAAATCAGCAATGGAATAAAGCTACAAAACCCAGACTTTAGCATGTTTCACAATGTCAATAGTACTGGAAACGTAACCATTAAAGGAATGAAATAGTCAAATATTGTTGTACAGTATACCATGTATTTATGTTTGGGTCAATGACACCCCCCCCCCCCACCCACCCACCCAATTTAAAAAAAATGTTTATCAACTTGTTGTGTTTTAGGTATATGATATAAACAATATCACACTCTAATGTTGATCTCGGACCTGGGATTGCCCCTCGAGTGATCTCGGGGCCAATCCCAGGTCCGAGATCAACATTAGAGTGTGATATTCTATATTTCCCATACAAAATCTATAACCTATAAGTGTTCTTTTGATTCAGTTGTTAATGACATTGATTTTACAGGGTGATATTTTTCAGTATTCTTTTAATTCAGTTGTTAATGACATTGATTTTACAGGGTGATATTTTTCAGTATTCTTTTAATTCAGTTGTTAATGACATTGATTTTACAGGGTGATATTTGTCAACAATTTTGCATTTGGCCCACAAGTAGACCACCAGGTTAGTGAACTTTAACTTTGCTGCTAAATAAACTCGTCTATAACCACAGGTAGGCTAAATCTAAAACCACAGGTAGGCTAAATTTAAAATCACAGGTAGGCTAAATCTAAAACCACAGGTAGGCTAAATCTAAAACCACAGGTAGGCTAAATCTAAAATCACAGGTAGGAAAAAATAAAACCCAGGTAGGTTAAATCTAAACTAAAAGTGGGTATAAATAAAACCACAGGTAGGCTAAATCTAAACCACAGGTAGGCAAAATGTAAAACCACCAGTAGGCTAAATCTAAAACTACAGCTATACAAAATCTAGAACCACAGCTAGGCAGAATAACATGTAATACATGAAAGTACTTGTAACTTGTTAGATTTGATCTATTAAAATAGAATTTAAGTAGATGCTTCAAACAATTTAGAATTTTTTGGGGTTTTCCCTTTCATTTACTCACATTAAACAGCATGTGAGGCTATCAGAATCAACATTTACTGTAAACAAAACTCTCCAGCATACCCTGATAAAGTTTGATACTGATAATTTTGAACAATTCACCTGCCATCTAGCTTCTCTACTAGTATTCCTGGAATCTTTGATGGGAGGCATTGTGATGACAGACTTATCTGTTAATTTAGTTTTGCATTTTCCTAATTTACATCTACATGTATTAAACTCCCCACAACTATAACAACTGGACGATAGCTTTCATTTATATGTATAAAATTCTGTGATTGCTGGGGATTAACATGTTATGTGATGAATATAAGGACAATGACATCAACCTTTTTTGAAGATGAGGGTTTATGTATTTATATTTTTTTTTTTGTCTAAATGTAATAGTGGTACGTCTTTCTTTTTCAGTTGAAGCTTAGATTTGCCAACATGAAAGAGGGTGCAAAAATTGTTTCCTCTAAAGCATTCTGTCCACTGAACTTCCGAATCACCGACAGAAATCTGAGTGGTAAGTTATGGCTACTTTTGTAGAACTAAGTTTCAGTTTGAGGCTTTATGTATTTTTCTATTGTGTATTAGAAATCAGACTTTTATTTGTTTTGATAATTACTTAATCAAGTTATGTAATAGTTTTTTCATATACATGTATTTTGTTTATAAGAGTGATACTGTGCAACTTTCTTTTTAAACTGTGGTATGTATTGAACCAGCCTAGACGTGGTAGTCCCACAAAATACAATGAAATGGAAATGTTCTTGTTCTTGACTTTGAATTGTTATTAAACTTGTAAACAGATGATTAAACTTGTGAATGATATATTTGGCCACAGCACTCTGAGTATTATTTCCTGAAGTATTCTTCCAGATATTGGGGCAATTATGAATGTAACAGAGTTATCCCCCCTTCGAGGTGAAGTGTCCTGGACAGGAAAACCTGTGACATACTTTCTCCATACAATAGATAGGGCAATGGTGAGTCTACCCCTCCCCAGCCCCCGAATTCTTCCACCATTCAGGTGGAGTAAGAAGTTAGGAGGCAGATTTACAGGGAAGGTCATGCATGCCATCTGATTGATCTATTATGCATCATTGTGGAGACTGTATAATTTTTCCACCAGGCGGCATGTTTCCGTCCCGAGTTCAGAAATGAATTGGACCAAAATGGGGTGGCTCCATATGTCAGTTTCCAAGCAGGCTTCCTGTCATGTGATAGGAGGTTAGGAGAGTTTGACATACATGAACTCTGCCATTTACAGATATTGGGACGATCATGCATGTGGCTGAGCTGTCCCCACTAAGTGGTGCCGTTTCCTGGACAGGAAAACCTTTTGGCTACTATATACACACCATTGATAGAACCTTGGTGAGTAAGGGGGACCACCTGCATGCAGCCATATCCCAAATCATGCATTCCCTAGTCACTCATCAAGTCACGTCAAGTTCATCATCACCCTTACATTCACACAAGCCATTTATCTGGGCAGATATTATTAGATTGTTGAAAACCATGAGCATGAAAATTTTATTAGGACATTGTTTACAGTGGATGCATTCACAGTTCTCCCAGTGGTTACTGGTGGTATCTTTAATCACCAATGGTAAACCAATGGTACTGAAGTTAACCAAAGGTATTTACCATTGGTAGATTTTCTTGCAGGCTGACCACATTCACGGTAGCATTGGTAGCGCTGGGATTTCGTTTATTACTGACATCTTCAAAATGGCGATCAATGTTGGTGTCCATGCAAATGCCGCAAACCTTTCTGGACATTGCAACATTCATTGCCACTGTAAATGAGATTAAATGACAGAGACTGCAGATTCCTTGTTAGATTAAAGGATATTTACTGGCTCTTGCAAGATCCTTGAAGATCATTTCCCCGACGTTTGAGTGTACGAAAAAGAAAAACCCATTTCACTATTTGTCATGTTGTGTTTCTGCATGAGCAAAGCAAACATCAAATAATTTGTGGTCGTGATGCTACTGTAATTGCTGGTCTGACACCATTCATTACCATTGGTAACTACTGGTTACCATTTTTAATTTCCCTACCAATGGCTAACAAAATTTCGTTAACAGTTCTGGGGCTATCAATAATGCCTTTGTCAAACAATGGCACCAATATTAGCCATTGGTACTTACAACATTTTTACCTTTGGTAGAACAGTGAACGCAAGCTACAATGTATATATAGTGAACATGGACATTTTCAAATATTAATGTCGATTCATTCTAAGATGAAGGTGTCATTCTAGTGATGCAAATACCGTACATTTACTATGAGAAATACAGTGAAATGCAAATTGAATGATTAAAAATATCAACTTGAAATTTTTTTTATAGAGTATTACAAGTGAATTAGGTGATTAGAAATTGACTTGAATCCTGTATTTCTTTGAAATACCAGATACATTTACATGCATAATAGTGATAAACAGGAAAAATTATGTTTTGAAAATCAAATTCGCTGAATATTCTGCTCAGGTGTTAAATGTAAATGGATCAACTTTTAAAATGAAGGTTCAGACATTTTGCTTGAGTGAAGTGTGGAGTAGTGAAGGCTAGTTACATCATGTAAATGTAGTTTCATATTAACAAAGAAAAAAGTGTTCAAATGGACACAGACATAAAGACTAAACATGTTTTCAGTACTTGTTTATATCACTTACAAAATGAAAGGCTTTGATTAACTGTGATCTAGATGCCATTTCATTTACTGCATACAGCCTTATTTTTGCTGCCATTCAATTTTTGTTCTTTTCACTATAGACCAAAATCATGAAATTAACATTGCATTAAAAATAACGTAACATTTGCAATGTATGTGTGTAGACTGGACGTAAAAACCATGAATTTTAAACCATGAAACTAGATTTAGATCAGAAACCCTGACAATGATCAGGTGCGAATTTAAAGCTGTATACAGTTAAACCTACATATTATCATTTAACATTGTTAATGCATGTTTTATAGTACAGTAAAACACAGTTATAGAGAACCTCCAGGGCCAGCGAAAAACAGTTTGTTATAACCAAACTTTGTTACATCCAATGAAATTCCTCTCACAGGGGAATAAGAATCACTTCACAATAACCGTGACTTCATTAGAAGCATGTTTGTTATAAGTGTGTTTTACTGAATTTAAAAATAAAATTTTCTTTTAAAACATAAATTTTTATTTTAGAAATCATACAAATACTTGTCATTTATTATGTCCTGTTGAATGAATGCAATAACACTGCATAAAATTACAATCATTTAGTGTGGTACAGTTTAATCAAATTTTAATGTCTGAACATTTCATTTTTTTAGCTTGAGAAGTATTTCCTGAGGATGAAGAATCCAAAATTAAAAGTAAGCTTCTAGATATATTTTGCTTTAAAATTTTAGTGCAGAAAATTGATACACTTTATGTATATAATTATGTGAGTGACTCATTGATGATGTGTATTGATATGTGATTATTAAATATAAATCAGGATGAGGAAGACGTTAGAAAGGATCGGAAAGGCCGGCTGCTGACATTAAGAGACAAGAATAGCATTGAAAATAAAGAGAAGGTGAGGACCTCTTAATCATATGTATTTCACAGCTAGAGTATTGTTAGTTATCACTAAGTTACTGAATAATGTGGTCTTTCACACTATATAAAGGGCACATGATTTAAGAAATGGCTGTCTAGTTTGTTTGGTATGCGAGATGATTAACTACACTTCGTCATTATGCAAATTATCACGTTTTCCATTGTAGTTAATCAACTTACATACTCAACAAACTAGACAGTGACTCCTTATTAGCTCTCCTGAGTTACCTGACTCGGATGACCTATTGTCGTTGATCTTTGTCCATCGTCATGCATTGTCCGTTAACAATTTTACATTTTTAACTTCTTGAAAACTACAAGGCCAGTTGTTACTGTTTTTAGTGTGAAGCTTCTTTGGGATAAGAGGAATGTAAATTGTGAGATTTATAATCTTAGCTCCCCCAGGGCCTCATGGGTGGGGCCAAAACTGTTTTTAAAAAAAGAGAGAGAAAAAAGCCAGATTTTCAAAAAACCTTTTCTACTCCCACATGTGGGAGAGAAACCAAATGTCTTACTGGGAATTTCAAAGAGGGGCATATATTATATAACCTAAAATATATAACCTTTTGTTGCCAGGAAGACTTTCTTTCTAATGTTTCCTCAAAGTGACAAGACAGATAAAAGTATAGTGCTTGTACTCATTTTGTCTACGGTTTTTTTTACTTTCCAGAACCAGTAAATCTTATTCATGTTAAAATGTGTGTTTTCCTTTTGTAATCAACAGTTTTAAAACACTGGAAATGGTAATACAACTGAATACTGCATATACGATTTAATCTTTACTAGAACAGTGATGATGATATTATTTTGAAATTAAGCCACTACATAAAATCTAGTAGTACCCATTCAAGACAAATAGTTACCAATTCGATTAGGCCAAAATAAAATATATGGGTGTTTCCAGTTTCCTGACCGTACCTACATTTTTACTACTGACCCTAGATATTTTATTGGTGATATTCCGAAATTTTCAAACTGGATTTTTTTAATATTATTTTTCTCGCATGCGAATGTGTTTGATTTACATTTTGATAACTTATTGCAATGTTAAACCAGACAAAGCACATATATAGTGACTCAAAATTAATTATGTTTTTTTTTTAAAAAAATGGTTCTGCAAAGCACAGGTGCCTTACAAATGGATGTGCTGGTTGTACGTGTGAACATGCTTGTGTTATTTTATTGATTTAATGTGTCATACATGTAGTGTTACTTTGATGAGTCCGGAAAATTGTTCAATTTTTAAAATTGAGAAATTCATTTCAGGAAGAAGTTAAGAATGGTATCATCAAACGCAGAAGCAGGCTCTGTGTCAACAGTTTGGATAGCAGCTCAAATAGTTCATTTCCTGCCTCGAGGAACCTGGACTTTGATAGTGCTAGTAATGCCAGCTCAGCAACCAGCACCACCATGGACGAAAATAACCAGGTATCTGGGACTACAACCCGACGGCAGTGGTCAGAGTGGGTCAGCAAACCCAGGCTCTCAGCATTTCTGTCTGCCTGGGACGGGGAAGAAAGTGAAAATGTAAGTCAAGCCGCACCTCATGTGTGTGTGTTTGTCTGTCACAATACTACTGTTTGTTGGAAGGGCAGTGTGTTTTACATTTTCAAATTTTTTCTCTCTCTCACTCTGACGTAACTTGCTTCATGGATTACTGTGGTTTCAAGAATAAACACTTCTATTAAATGCTATTGAATGCATACAAATATGAATTAGTATGCATTGATTTGAAGATAGAAACCACACTATTCTATGACAGAACTTGCACATTTTAAAAGTAGGGAGACCAGGGAGAAGTGTTGTAATGGCAGACTTGTACTTGGCAGACACATCGTTGCAGCACTCCTTTTCACGTGAACACTTATTTGCGATTTACATGTACACAAATGGCGGGTTAAACATAAACAATAGTAAATCATTCTTACAATTGGTGTCATTGTTATGCGAAAACTTGTACAATTTTATGTACATTTTTTAAAGTTTTTGGAATTTTTTGTTTTAGTCTCATGTGGAAGTTGAAGAGGAAGAGCCAAAAGTTACAAAACCAGTACTGAAAACTCCCAGGAACAGAAGAATTGTCAAAAAAGACAAACCTGCAGGAGGTGGGATTTATAAGAACGTCCTCAAGCTCAAAACCATGTTGTTTCTAAGATTAGAATGAAATCAACCATGTATGTGGAAGTCCTAATTAGTCATTCTGACATTTCTGTCTCTAGGGAGAAAGAGAACAAACTTTAGTCGCCAATCTCGCATGAAGAAAAACAAGGAAAAGGCAAAGACCAAAGTTCTTGGTTTGGACAGTCTGAACTTGCTGCACACTCATACTCTAATGTCTACAGCCAAATCAGGTAAATTACACACTCTAATGTCTACAGCCAAATCAGGTAAATTACACACTCTAATGTCTACAGCCAAATCAGGTAAATTACACACTAATGTTTACAGCCAAATCAGGTAAAATACACTCATACTCTAATGTCTACAGCCAAATCAGATAAAATACACACTCTAATGTCTACAACCAAATCAGGTAAATTACACACTAATGTCTACAGCCAAATCAGATAAAATACACACTGTAATGTCTACAGCCAAATCAGGTAAAATACACACTCTAATGTCTACAGCCAAAGCAGGTAAAATACACTCATACTCTAATGTCTACAGCCAAATCAGGTAAAATACACTCATACTCTAATGCCTACAGCCAAATCAGGTAAAATACATACTTTAATGTCTACAGCCAAATCAGGTAAAATACATACTCGTACTGATAAAATGATTCTCAATTACCTGATCAAATGAAAATGATTCACAATTGATGGAATGAGACTTCAGTTATGTTTGTGTTGTTTAAATACCATATTTTGTATGTGAATCATTCAAAAAATATTTGACAGGGTTGTGTAACGGAAAACCTAATAAGCTTAGTTCTTGTAAATACAGAAAATGCATAAAACAGCAGATCTGTTGATGGAATATTTTGTTAATCTCATATTTTTTCTACATGTATAACAAATTTGTCTATTGGATTAGCAGGGAGCTGTTGTATTGGGTACATTGAACAGGAAATTTTCCATTATGCATATACACTTTATATAGTAATTTATATGGAATTATACATGTACGTGTATATCAATGTTCATTGAACATTACAATGTTATGACAGAATCTCCACCAGAGAACACCATGAAGTGGAACGACCTCAGCATGACCTCAGTTTCATCGTCATACTTTAAACCCACGACCCAAAGTCGATCTATCTCATCTCTGGAGTCCGAGCCCCCGGCCCTACAACATCTGCTAGGTAAATCCTATCCACAAAACAACTTCACCCACTTCAATTGAAAGTATCATGTTATAATAGTAAAATTATGAACTTTAATGATTGGAGTGGCGAGATTGAAAATAAGTCAAAGTTCAAGATTACCTACCCTTTTGACCAAATCGCCTATATTGTATTACTGCATAAGTCTTAAGGGACTTTGCTATGTATGTTGTATCACTATAGCAGCTAGACAAAACATTTTGAAGATCTTCTTTTTGATTTTGGTTGTTAATTGGTAGGTTGTTTAGAGGTTAACACTGCTTGAGTGACACTACGAAGATTTTGTAATGGGAGTTGTGTTCTTTTTAACAGATTTGTTCAAACAACAGTACATGCAGTTTATTTCCTACATGAAAAGCCCACAGTATAAAGTTACCCTTCAACAAGAAATTGAGAAAGAGAAGGTATGCTTAATAAATATGATTCTGATACAGGGAGGATGTTATTGTAAAATTTTCAAAGCAAACTTTATTTTTGAAGCATTAAAGTGTATATTGTACATGTATATTGTTTAAATGAAAACGGTTTTAAATCTCAAATGTGACACATCTTGCATGGAGATGTGACTTTTTTCAGATTCTCTAAATTTTGATGAAAATGTTCATATATTTGTACAACCAAGTACTTTTCTTTGCATGGGTTTATATTGACTTCATGGGGGGGGGGGGGGGGGGGGGGGGGGGATTAATATTGATACTTCATATCTTTCGTTTAAAGATGTACATTGTTAGAAAAATTGATACTTATCACAATGTTTTTGAAATAAAAAAACAAATGCTTGATATTGCATTTCTGGTCAATAGTAAGGGACAGCAGATGATGAATTAGCCCATTATCAGAAATGGTGCAAAATTGGTTTTAAATATTGTGGTTTTGTTTAATACACAAAAATGAAAGTTTGAAAATTAAAATTTCAAATGTCAAAGATATTTACAAGTTTTCTTCAATTTTAAGCAAAGACAGCTACAACTAAGAGCAAAGGCCATGCACTTGGAGGCTCAGTTAACAGGATTGCAGAAAGAGGGCGTGTCCAGACTCAAACAGAGGATGAAGGAGGTGTGAATAGATTGGAGGGAATGAATGAAAATTCATCCTTTTTGTATTGGCAATCAAAATTTTTCTGCTGTTTATATAGTAATTTTTCTGTTGTTTGTATTGTTACAGTTTTTAACTCTTCTGAAGCTAATGGGCATTTTTCAAACATACTGAACTCCAAGCATTCTTTCATAATGAAGGTTGAAATGTGTTCAAATATAAAAGGGATCATGTTGCTTGGATAGGGAGATACATGTACTTGTAAAAATAGCATGAAATTGATTAGATTTTTTCTATTTAGAACTAGTGGACTAGAGATGACAAAATTCCTGTAAAAATTCTATTATACAGTGAATAATGTACATTCAATTAATAATTTTTAATACCTGGCTTTCAGGCAGTTAGGGGGAGGGAGTGGTGTTAGACCCTAAAGGGATTCAAACTAAAATCAGGAATTTACAGTACATGTATAGTGTTTGTGTTCTGGCTCAAATGCAGCAATGTCTTGTGTTGTCTTTACAGTTAGGTATACATGCAGAGAATCCCTCTGAATTCCTGACACAGGCGAAGAAGATTGTAACAGGACACAAAGAACTACAAGGTCAACTGTGTAACCTCCAAGGTCATGTGTCCAATCTAGAAGCAGAGAGATATAAACTTTTGGTCAGTTCTCTCTTATTGCAGTCAACTGTTCAGTACAAAAGAAGCAATATTTAAAGAGCTTTTACCTGCCTTTTATTGTACAGTACTATTTCGGTACGAAATTTGTGAATAATCAGAAGATCGCAATGGATAGATAATGTATGATTATTCTTTTATGTTGCAGCGTAATTCAAATCAGCTAGCTCTTGGCCAAAAACTTAATGGAAGCAAGGTAGGTTTCTTTTGCTTCATTTTCACACATTTGCTGCTACATAAAGTTTGAACATGTTTAGATTCACTTCTGGTAGTTTTCTACCTATAAATTTTTTCCATGCAGAGTTACACTATGGTTTGTATGTCCATTCTACATACATATGAATGTTACAGCCATAACACACAAATTGACAAAATTATTCACATTGCCTTACCAGTACTATTTATATGGCATGAAATGATATTCATTGTACAAGTATGTGTTAATTACTTTACAGAATGGATTTGTCAAACCAGAGCTGACGAATGATTTAATCAAACATGTCAGCACTACATACTCCCAGAAGAAAAAGCTGCTTAACAAAGTGAGAGAGCTAGAGGCTGAGGTTCAGGCTTTGGAGAGTGAAAACCAGCATCTGTCACAGGTAGAGAAGGAAAACTTCCTCCGCTTAGCTCAGGGCCAGAAACTTGTGCCAAATCTATATCAACGACTCGGGGAATTAGCTAAGGCAGCTACACTATCATCAATAGCTACCCCAATAACCACAACCAACCCATCAACAACAGCTATCCCATCATGCATGGCTGTCCCATCATCCTCAGCTGCACCATCAACCCCATCCACAAAGTCAGCAAGCAATGCTCATATAGCACAACCATCCATTAAATGTAGTCAAATAAAGGAAGCTGTACCTATTGTTGGAATGAGGAGCATTCTGTCTCCAACTGTTTCTCAAAGCTCAGGGATCATACCATCATCTTCTATTGGGCAAACCACCACTCCGACCTTAGTGTCTGCTGTCCAGACTGTTGTCCAGTCCTCTCTCAACTCGTCAAAGCAAGATCTTAAAGCCAAGAATTTGTCTCTACATTCATTGCTTGAGGCCAGTGCTCTCCAGAGAGAAAAAAATAAAGACAGTAACATAAAGGCAATTGTTCCTGTTATGGCAGTGGTAGAAAATATGAAACCTGTCAAAGAAATCGCTCTGAAACCTGTGAATGGTGTCAACCAAAAAATAATTTCCTTCCAGGGGGTAAAAGATGGTGTGCCAAAACCTTCACTTCCTGTCAGTATACCACTAGGAAAGGTGAAGGCGGAGGAGGGTCAGACAAAGCCCTCGTTACCGGTCAGTATACCACTGGACAAGGCAAGACTGGACGACATGCAGAAGAACAAATCCATTCCAACTACAAAAGAGGAATTAACCAGGGCTGAGAGACTGCTGGCTATGTATTCTCCTATCAGTCGGTCAAGTAGTGTGGATAGTACAGACACGGCTGAGGAATCGGGTCACAGTTCAAGTGTCAGTAACGTAGGCCTTTCTCCAGCTAACTCCCTGATGAGAAACCGGTCTGATGCCACAAGTGCTAATAAAAGTAACCCCAGTGGCAGAACGATAAACAGTTACATCAAAGCTGTCGTGAAGGACCATATCACTGGTTCATCTAAACAGGGATCACTCAGTCTGTTAAATCACTCAAAATCTGAAGACAAGACCATGTCTCAGAAACTGAATCTAGCTGAAGCTTTGATTCAGATGTCAGAGGCACATAACCATGTCAAACCAAACAGTGTGTCGATATTGAACAACAACCACATGAAACAACCAGTTATTATTAAACGAAAACAGAAAGATCAGATTTCTCCCAGTGTGGCGAAAAAGCCAAGACCAGATGTATACCAGACTTCACCAGCTTCCAGCAGTTCTGTGACACTCACTGCAGGATCTGTGAGGACCCCCGGGTCGGAGTCGTCCACTCAAACAAACAGTCCCCTATTCACAAAGGCAGCTGTAAAAGGTAATAAAAAAAGTACCACAAATCGAATAGTGAGTAATCATTGTGTAGAAGAGAACATGAGACACCTCCACCTCCCACATTCTGTATTAAATAAGAAACCTTTCAAATCAGTTCTTTTCTGAAAGAAGAAGATTATAATGCAATTTGAAGGAAAATTGTGTGCATTTTTAGCAGTTATAGAGGAGAGTTACATGCCGCTCTGAACCCTGGGGTTTTTTTTTGACATGTAATTAAAGGCAAAAATGAATTGGCATTTTGCCCTTAAACAAAAAACAAAAAGCAATTAACAGTTCTTGCAGAATTTAAACCTTTTACTGTATCTGAGTATTTATGCTGGGGATAAAATATATTATTTTCAGTTTCCAACATTATGTGTAAGGGGAATACATAGGCACAGGAATTACTGTATTGGGTCAAGCTATGACAATGGTGTTATTTCCCCTATAAAAAATGAATGATGATGATACAGCAAGATTTCTTTGGTTTTAAGTTAAAAAACAAAAACAAAAAAAACCCTGAAATTCCAAAAGAAACATGTTTACCATTATATGATACCCCAAAAAATGCTTAACTGACTCTCTAAAACTTGCCTTCAATAGATATGATAATTACATATATAAATATACTTTGAAAATTGTTTTTCTTTTCTTGTTTTACGTACGTTCATGTACCACAGACAGTCTGATTAAAGTATTCCATTGTATAACACATTAAAGTAGTGAGTGTTGGCTTTAGTCAGCCTGGTACAACAAATATTGACCAATTGATCCAAGCTGGTCACTAGCATCCTTACTTTTACATTGAAATAATTTACAATTATATTGTTAGCATAATTATCAGATTAGTACAGAGGATTTCTAGACGTAATAGTTACGTGTAGCTCGTGCATGCATGACGAGGGACAACTGGACGTAATAGTTAATGTAGACCGTGCATGCATGACGACGGACAACTGGACGTAATAGTTAATGTAGACCGTGCATGCATGACGAGGGACAACTGGACGTAATAGTTAATGTAGACCGTGCATGCATGACGAGGGACAACTGGACGTAATAGTTAATGTAGACCGTGCATGCATGACGACGGACAACTGGACGTAATAGTTAATGTAGACCGTGCATGCATGACGACGGACAACTGGACGTAATAGTTAATGTAAACCGTGCATGCATAACGAGGGACAACTGGACGTAATAGTTAATGTAGAACGTGCATGCATGACGAGGGACAACTGGACGTAATAGTTAATGTAGATCGTGCATGCATGACGAGGGACAACTGGACGTAATAGTTAATGTAGATCGTGCATGCATGACAAGGGACAACTGGACGTAATAGTTAATGTAGATCGTGCATGCATGACGAGGGACAACTGGACGTAATACTTATGTAGACCGTGCATGCATGACGACGGACAACTGGACATAATAGTTAATGTAAATAGTTAATGTAGACTGCATGCATGACGACGGACAACTGGACGTAATACTTACTGTAGACTGCATGCATGACGACGGACAATTGAACGTAATAGTTAATGTAGACCGTGCATGCATGACAACGGACAACTGGATATAATAGTTACGTGTAGATCGTGCATGCATGACGGGGGACAGCTGGACGTCCGATGCAAACTGCTACATTTCACATGGCAAGAAATACTTCAAGATACTCTAATCAAAATACATGGGAAGAAATATATGATGTAACAGAAGTTTTTATGAAAGTTAATAGCACTGATGAACTTGATCCAGGATATTAAATAAACATCTATTATGTGTTAATTACGGATACTGAATTGTAACTACATATATACTACAGTAGTTATGTATCTGGACTCCAGACTAGCATTAGTTAACGATAAATTTATGTACCATTACATATTCAATTTTTGATACTATATGATTGGAGGAAATACATGTACATCTATTATGATTGCCAGCTGACACAGAGAACTATTAAACATGAGAACATCTTAATTACAACAGTATGTATTTTGAGATTTCAAGGGCAGGTCAATTATTAAAGAACCTGAAAGCTGGAATTTATTCCAGAAGTTTTATTGTATGTATGATTATTTCACAAAGTATAAATTTATGTCTTATTTATTTTTCAGAACACAGAACAGAAAAATCATCTTCCAGAGATGCACACAGCAAGCCTAAACCAAGGGAGATCACTAGTGGGTTTGACGCCTTGGTAGCATTGGCATCTTCTGAGCTAACTAAAAACAAACATACAGAAAAACAGCTAAAATCTATAAACCATCACCATAGCAATGTGCACAGAAAACCATCTCAGTCTCACAAGGACCATTTTAGAAGTGCTCCATATGCTAAAGCAAAGCCATCCGGGCCAAGAACACCCCCGGGAAGCCCACCAACTCAAAAGCAGGGCCCCAGGACACCTCCAGGGTCACCCAGTCAGTGTAAACAAAATCATACTAGTGACAGAGGGTCGCATCTGAACAAGAGACCGAGAAATATGTCCAATCGCAGTCGAGCTCAGTTTAGGAGGAGCGATACCCACGGATCCTACAGCAGCAAGAGTCGAAGTCCCAGTTATGATTCCAGTCGAAGCAGTCGATCCCGGTCATCCAGTAGTTCTTCATGTAGTTCTGGATGCTCGTATTCCAGCAGAAGTAGGTCACGCAGTTCTAGCTGTAGCAGTAACTGTAGCAGGGGGCCACCCGCCAAGAGGCCTGCAGTCAAACAGCAGCCTGCTATACCCAAACCTGCTGCTCAACCTTTGAAAATTAGCACTACCAGTAAACCAGTAGCATTGAAAAATAGTGTAGCCAGTACAACTTTAAATGGCAGTTATCGTATCGTGAATAGTAATGCTGCAATGAATAATTCAACTATGATGATAATGGCAAACAATCCATCAAATTCAGGGAATAATTTATTACAAACAACTCCTCTGGGAAACCAGACTATTCCAGCTTCATCTCTGACCAACAATGTTGTAGTCCTGCAACTGATGCCACAGAATTCTGGGGCCAGTGGGCAGATTATTAGAACTTCAATACCAGGCACACTGGTGTCTTCCCAACCCCCACCATCTCAGGGAAAGGCTGTCAACAATTTCAACCAGCCATTACAGTGCTCACAAGTCCCCCCACCCCCTCCGCCTCCTGTCAGCAACATAGTCCCACTTCACAATGGATTAGTGCCCCCAACTAATGGCATGCAGCCCAATGGACCTAGTTTTCAATTTACTATAGACAACAGGGGGGGCACTATACAGACCTTTAATTTTCCAGATTTGACACGGCCACCTCCTAACATAGCAGTGAAGCCATCAAATGTTGGTCATCCACTGCCTGTGGCTAATACCAGTCGACCTTTGCTTCCCTTACCAAAGGGACAGCAGAAGAGGATGCCCTCCCCCCGAGGCCAAACCCCGATCATGACTGTGAACCACAGACCACAAGGGAGTCCCAGTAATGTGTCTATACAGCCTAGACCTAACCTAAACACTGTTCAGAATGGATTCCAAGAGAGACCATACACTCCTGCGGCCAACATGAGCAATAACTTCTCACCCCCACAGAAATTTAACGACACTCAGCGAGGGCAACCACTCAATCCGCGAATTCCACAACAGATCAGTAATTTCCGTGGATCTCCAGTGACCATACATCCAGCGCCATCTGGTGTTATACAGGGAAATAACTCCAACACTAGACCAAGGTTCACCACTTTTACAGTGCCATTCCAGGTGTTCAACAAAGATCAGGGTAATGGTCAACAACAGTTCGGAAACCAAATGCAAACTGGTGAGTACCACTTTTTCAAAAGATTTGATATTTTTATATTTTCATGATGCACATTTAGTTTAATATTCTCTGCGATTTGATTTTGATTTGGAATGATGTACTGTAAATGAGGTTTGATTAGCGTGATAATTTCCTTGTTACTGTAGACTGTCAGATTTGCCTTGAGTTATTTTTCATTTTTTGTCTTGATGTTGTTCGTTATTGTTTGCCACTGTTAGCACCCATTACACAGGACTGGCAAACTGTGGACACTATCATAACAATGTCATGGGTCATAGGTGTCCTATAAATCCCATATTTCCTATCAAAAATTAATCATGTCCTCTAAAGTCCTGTATACCTGAGACTTGTCCTGTGATACCTGGAAAAAAAATTGGTTACTATGTAAAATATATGTATATATAAATATGGCTTCTGCTATTTATAAATATTGTCCTATAGTATATTTGTGAGCAGGGAAATGAAGTTGTATTTATTCTCGTGAAAGTTATTGTTAAAGGCTATGTCGACCTTTTGCTTTGATTTTGTAAAATAAAAAAATTGTGCATGTAACACACAATTTTAATGACTTGAAAATACCTTCAACACCATAAGTTTGGAAATTCAAATAACAAGGCAAAGCTATATAAGTAAATGTGGGCAGATGTGAGGGGAGGTGGAGTCTGTCAAAATTTTAAAACTATTTATGATAGATTTCAGTGGCAGATCCAGAGTGGGGAATGCTCAGGGGGTTGGACCCCCCCCCCCCCCCCCCCCCCCCCCTTTCGTAAGAAAACTTTGCTTAAAAGGGAGGTAAAAATAACACATTTTGAGGGTTTCCAACCCAGCCCCCTTGAAAACCTTTAATGGTAGAAATCCCCCTTCAAAAATTCCAAGATCTACCCCTGGATTTGTCCTTTAAAGGTCCTATTATAATATCAGGGGGTGGGTCCTATTTTCCCCATATTTTTGAAGCCAAACATTTCTGTGACCCATGCAATGTACAAATTAAGACCATTATGCTGTGTTCATTTGGAAATTACAAAGAGCTTGAGTTTAAACATGTTATTAACATTGTGTACGTGGACTGTAGCAAGTATTTATATGTTTTCAGTTTTTTCATGTGTGTTTAAATTTCAGTTGTAGTTGAAGAAAATAAATCATCCCCCTCAAATAAATAGAATGGTATGTCACTGAGGCACCTTCCCCTTTCTTTTGAATTCCAAATGTTAATGTATACTTTGTATGGCAGCTTTGATATTGGGCATGTTTAGCTCTTTTCCTGTGCATGAGACACTCTTTGTCACTTGTAATTTGTGTGGAAGTTTGATTTCATTTATCAGTTTGAACATTTTTGGTTTAAGCATGAATTTAATTTGCAATCTATAGAACATAACAAAGGGAGGGAGAGAAAAAATATAATTTTAAAATGAGAAATGGTGTGAAGAAGTCTTTATCCTTATCTTCTAGTGTCTCTCATCTGTTGGTTGTGTAATTGCGTATGTGAAACACTAATTTGTAACATACATGCTGTAAAATCGGGGGTGGGGGGGGGGGGGGGGGGGGTGTGTGTGTCAAAATATCATTGTTTAAGGAAGGAAATATAATGGTTCCAACATAGATCTCAATATTTTAGTGTTACTTCGCTTTGGAATTTCACTCATATTGACATTGTATAATTTATATCTGTGAGGAGGAATTATTAAACCTATAGTAAAGAAATTGATTAATTTTTGAAAATTCTTATGCAATATGAGATACATGTATGAATGAGTTCTAGCAAAGACAACTATTAACCAAAGAGAATATGCAGGGTAATCTTGAATTAACACCCACCCACCCTAAAAAATACTTGAGCGATTTTACAATGGGTATATTTCTATTAAACTGCAGAAGTGACCAAAATATTATGAAAGTATTGTAAATGCTGTGAGCTTTTCATGCAAATAAATATGTAATCAAAAACTTTTGTATACATGCATGTGAATGTTATATGCAATTATTGATTGACACATAGTAACTGGAACAAAAGTTTACTAATTTATATGTATCTGGCATTGAAAAACTGATTCCTTTAATTATCTTCATAACTTAACAGTAAAAATTTTTTTTTTCAGGTTGGCAGATGCAGTGATTTGCCTTAGCATAACTTCACAATCATTTACTGGATTGGAGAGCACAAATTATAGAGGCAGCCTCGCATACAACACACAGGGAAAAAATATCATTATCATGAAGAATGATCTCAAGGCAGCCAACATCATTCTGCACAGTTCTACACTCATTGACTTCCAGGAAATATATCGCACAATTGGTTTTATTCATAAAAATACTTGACACTTTTTGTAGAATTTTGTAATTTGCACAAAATAAGAATGAATTTTAGTTTGAAAATGAAATTGGGTTTAATGAAGAATTATTATGCTGCTGTGATTTAGACATATTTACATGTATTTGAATTTTGTTTACGTAGAATATTTGCTGTGGAACCTTTTATACTAATTCAGAATTTGCTTCATTATTTTTCACCCAATTTGACATGCATGTGATAATATACATGTTGATGTGAAAATTCAAATGTCATCCAGAAATTTCGCATCATCAGGTTTCCTGTCCTTGGTCAGTGGACTCTTGCTAGGTCAATATGGCGAGACTGATGCCAGTAAAATTGCTCAATGTAGATATATAACTTCCTTCCTTTGATCTCCCAAGCATGCTTGTAGAAATAAAGCAAAGGAAAATGTAGGCTTTTGTGTTTTATCGATAGTAACATTCATAGTCATTTCCCATCCCTACCTAACGTAATTTATTTATAGCACCCAGATTATTGATATTATTAATGATTAACCTTCATTTTGCTTCATTTTTTATTTCTTTAAAGCAAGACAAATTTATCAATTACTAGATGAGCTTGAAGTTTATTTTTGATTTATATTCCATTTTTAAAAGTCTTGTTCCTGTGATTGACCTCCATTACATATTGTGTTTGTAGAATAAAATACCTGTAGTTTGCGATGCAGAGAAGTAGTTTCAGTACTAGGCCGTTAGCTGGCTTTGAGTGCTTACATTTACCTAATGTGCAGACATTGTAACCTTGACTAGAATTCTATGTACATTCCTATAAGACATCAGTAGTATGAGTAAAGATTGTGTAAAAAGAATTTATGGTACATCCTGAAGCTGTTTGTGTGGTTTATTAATGCTAATTAAGATACTTAATGTATTGAATGGAAAAGCCTTTTTAAAAATAGGTTTGGCCTGTTATTTAATCTTTTAACAAAATGTAATTTATGTAATAAAATTTTATATAAGAAATTAGATGCCGTTTAAATTTTGTTATGATTTTAAAAAGAAGAAAAAAAGTTTGAAAAAAAAAATTTCAATTCTAATTTTAAAATATTTTTTTCATCATGCATGTATTTCTGTTTATTAATGATGTGACACTGATATCACAGTATTCAAATGGAGATTCTCAGAAGACAGTGACACATTCAAGAAAAACACATAGATATATATATCCTCATTGCTCTAAACTTTATTTTCACATACCTTCATTGCTCTAAACTTTATTTTCACCAGCAGGGGAGAATGAAGTGCGCAGTATTATGCACATTTATGAATTTAAATTCAATGTAATACTGAAAGTTACATTTTGTTTGCAGTATAAAATCACCCGTATTGATTGACCTGACACTCACCAGCATTGACTATGTTTTTTATCAGCACGAAACCGGTAATTTGCTGTGTTTATGATGCACTTTTCCCCCCACAAATTCTTTACAGTTATTGAGTGAGGAAAAACTGGTGTAAGAACTATGTGCAATAAAGTTTTACACAATTGTTTAAAGATTGCAGCACTAGAGTGTACAGAAGAGTGAAATCATGTATATGAGGATGTGACTTAGATATTGGATAACACATGCATGGATTTTCAAGTCGATTGAAACACTTGTATTTATTTGAATGAATTGTGAGAGAGGATGGGTAAGATTTGTTGTATATGCTCTTTGAATTCTTGTTAGTTACATCAGATGTGAAGAGTGTAATTGATTGGTTAATATCTAGTTCATGAAATATATATTTATATACTACATAGCACTTGGAAACTGTTTCAGATGTGTTTATTAGATGAAACCCCTCCAAAAAACCATGATGGATGTTAATTATCACTTGTTAGATTGGAATAGCATTGTGAGCAATTTTGACTGATACTATGTGTTGGAAACTTTATTTTGGGACAAAAGATCAGACCAGAAGTTAAGATTGGTTATTCTGTGTATATATGTGTACAAATACTTGAATGTTTAGTGAAATTTGCTTGTACTATAGGAAAATACTAGCTGTGTTAATAAATGTTAACATTTGATTACTTAAAAGTTTATTTACGAAATACAACTACAACAAGGAAGCAAGAGCATGGTTATCTTTTATATCAGTGTGTCTGGTATTTGTTTTCTGTTTGGGTTTTGCACAAGGTTCTGTCTTTTGGGCAAGATTAATACAAAACCATGGAATTTTTTGGTTGAAATCTTTCTTTATTTATGGAAATTATTTTTTTCAGCAGTTTTTGAGTTACTTTGTCGCTACTTGAGTTGCTTGATTTATTATCATCTGCACAACAGTTGTAAAATTTTGATTTGTGATTTGATAATGAGTATTGCCGTTTTGTCAGGGAAGTTAATGTTGCAGTAAATTATTTATTATTATTAATTATTACAATTTGGATGTACATCTGAGTGCTGAAATTAACACTATGAAACAGTTTTAGATTAAATATGAAAATATTTGAATATATTATATTTACACATTTATTTTTTTCACAAAGCAGTCCAGTCAATTACTTTTTGTTAAGTGAAATATACATCTGTAAATTAGGAAAGTTTGGAATTGGTGTACAAGGGTACAGAGCATTTTTCAAATTTTAAACTGTTGCACTATAAAATTTATTGACTGATTATTATTAGATTGGAAAAATCTAATTAATGGCCCATCAGGAAAGTTTATTATACTTTATAACAAAGTGTCATTTTTTTTCTTTCATTTTATATTTTCTTGATTTTTTCAACTAGCTTAAGTCTGTGATATTCCATGGTTTTATCATTTGTATCAATAAAAAAAGAATACTTGCTTTTTGTGGTGTCCCTTCTCATTTTGTGTGACAGTCGTGGAATTCCATGATGGAAAGAGAAATATGGAACCATTATTGAAACAAACAGTGGATGATTGAGAGTTTGTGATGAAAAATAAGAGAGGCATATTGAAGATCGTACTGTGTAAAAGCACTGTGCTCAGGATGCAGAGATGCATGATTTTTTGTTGACAAAATCAAATACTGTTGGATGGAAAGTAGTAGCATGCATGAAAACTTGGCAGAACTGATTAAAATGATCTTCATGTAAGTCGCCAGTCTTTAACCACTTTCGTTCTGAACTGAAATCCAATATACAGCTCATTGGTTTACGACTATAACGTACTTGTGTAGCATTGTCTCTGGCAATCGGAACATCACTTGGCCTTTTCCGGGAAATAAACATTCCCCGGAAAAGGCCAAGTGATGTTCCTTCCGATTGAGATTTCTGGATGAACAAGTAGTCTAGATTGATTTTGCATTGGCCTGTGTATGGGGCCAAACAGGAATTGTGGATGCAGTAGCTAGTTTAAAAGCTGAAAAAGCAAAGGGACTTAATTTGATATCCAACGAAATGTTAAAACATTGCCAGTCATATTTTATTCCCTGTATACACAAACTTTTTAACGTGTTTCACTTATGGTGTCTATCTTCGAACCTGGGCCAATGGATACATAGCTCCAATCTTTAAGTCTGACAATGCAAAAAACCCTTCAAATTACAGAGGAATTGCAATTTATATCTCAACAATTTGTTTCCAATTACTTTAGGTTTCTTTTAGCATATTTGGACAGATGTATTGATGTCTCACATCATACACAAACTGTTAATTGTTTAATGTATGCGGACAATATTGTAATTTTATCATCGTCAGCAAGGCTTGAAAAGTATTGGTGTCTGAAAGCCAATATAACACACCCACCCACCCACCCCCACCAAAGTCATGGTTTTTAACATAGCCGGTGTTGTATAGTAGCCTTTTCCCCATAGTAGACCCCCCCCCCCCCCCCGGAAAAATGGCTATACATGTATATAGTAGCCTTTCCCCTGTGGAAACACTACTATATAGTAGATCCCCCCCCCCCCCCCCCCCATAGCAGGGTTACCCCTCCCCCCCCCCTCATGTTTAGAAAACAGACTATGGAAAGGCAGTCGGGCTTTGTACAAAAATATTGATATTGCATAGATCTGAGTATCGAAAAATGTATGTTGCCGATAGTTTGAATGTAGATACATGTACATGTATTTTCACAGAGACTGACAAATTTTAGAGATATGCTTTACGGTATTACTGAACAAGAGGCCCATGGGCTACATCGCTCACCTGAGTCACCCTGGCTCATATTTAAAGATTTTTTTTATATTCGCATGTAAAACTTTTATCCCTATTGTGATCCCAACCTACTCCCGGGGTCATAATTTTTTTCAAAATTGAATCTGGACTATGTCAGGAAGCTTTCATGTGAATGTAAACTTCTCTGGCCCAGTGATTTTTCATCAGAAGATTTTTAATGATTTTCCCTATATATTCGTATGTAAAAATTGATCCTTTATTGTCGCCTCATCCTACCCCCGGGGGCCAAAGTTTTTACAAACTTGAATCTGCACTATGTCAGGAAGATTCCATGTAAATTTCCACTTTCCTGGCCCAGTAGTTTTTGAGAAGAATATTTTTAAAGATTTTCCCAATATATTTGTATGCAAAACTTTGATTCCCCCTTGTGGCCCCATCCTACCCCTGGGGGCCGTGATTTTAACAAACATAAATCTGAAATATGTTAGAAAGCTTTCATGTAAATCTCAACTTTTCTGGCTCCGTGGTTCTTGAGAAGAAGATTTTTAAAGACTTTTCCTATATATTTGTATGTAAAACTTTGATCCCCTATTGTGACCCATCCAACCCCCGGGGGCCATGATTTGAACAAACTTGAATCTGCACTATGTCAGGAAGCTTTCATGTAAATTTCAACTCTTCTGGCCCAGTGGTTCTTGAGAAGATGATTTTTAAATGACCCCACCCTATTTTTGCATTGTTGTGATTATCTCCCCTTTGAAAGGGACATGGCCCTTCATTTGAACAAACTTGAAAGCCCTTCACCCAAGGATACTTTTGGCCAAGTTTGGTTGAATTTGGCCTAGTGGTTCTGGAGAAGAAATCGAAAATGTAAAAAGTTTACAGACAGACGGACAACAAGCGATCAGAATAGCTCACTTGATCTTTCAGCTCAGGTGAGCTCAAAAGTATTCAAACATATATTATAATAATCCTGTATCTTGTTTACTGAATCCTCTTAATGTTTTGTCTACCATTGTTGCAAACTACGGGTTTCATTCCATTCCACAAACAAATAACCCGTGGTTTGGACCGTGGCAAAGTTCACCGCCATCACGAGCGCTAAGCCTGGATAAGAAAGGAAGGGGGATGGACAAGGGGCTAGAAAACCCACCCCGTTAAAAATCTTGTAACATGTAGCGTCACCCAGCCAAGTGCTGATCAAGCTTGCCATTGTTTAACATGCGTGATCAAGGAAGAGACTCTACCACATCACTACAAAAACTAGCTCTCTTGCGAGGCAGTACATACTTATAAGTTTCTTCTATACTGTCCGCTACACTTCCCCCCGATCAGGGAAGTGGTAACGTGTAGCGGTCACCCAGCCAAGTGATGACCACGCTCGCCGTTGCTTAACTTGTGTGATGAAGAGAGACATTATACCGCATCGCTAGAAAAGCTAGTTCCCTACTGAGACGGTACAAGTTCCCTCGTATAATGTCCGCTACACCCCCCCCCCCCCCCGGCCGCTGAGGGAAGCTTCGTTCCGCTTGGAGCGAGTTCTCTCTGTATGTTTGGCACCTCTTTACCAACGGCATCCGCTGTTATCGACGACAATCACCCGTCGTCCCCCGACGAAACCACGTCTGCATCCATAGCTCGATCCGAAAATAGTCTACCTGAAAAGGGTCCACCAAACACCAGACTCACTACGCTACCATCAATTTGTAACGTGTAGTGGTCACCCAGCCTAGTGCTGATCAAGCCTGCCGTTGCTTAACATGCGTGATCAAGGAAGAGACTCTACCACATCGCTAAAAAGTTTGCTCTCTAGCGAGGCAGTATAAGTTCCTTCTATACTGTCCGCTAAACCTGTTTGTTACAGAAACAACATCAAGGGAAAGAACTTCATAATATATCGGTGGGAGTCGAAAGCCGAAGGGACGTCTCTAACCCGATAGCGGATATCCTGACGCCAAAATAACACATTCGAGTTGGATGCTGGAATAGGAGGACTTTGTTCCAAGCAGGGAAATTGACACAGGCAGTGGAAGAAATGATTGATTGTATATCCTCTCGAGAATCTTTCACTCTTTATTTAGGTCTCTGCTCGGCGCTTATGGCCATCAAGTAGGGAGCTATCTTTATCTTTGCCACACCTGCCTTGACACGGCACCTCTTTTTTGGGTCTCACCTGAAGGACCACCCTATCTAGTAACCTCTTACGACAAAGCAAGGGATACTGAGGACCTATTCTAACCCTGATCCACACGGGAGAGGAAAGAAATGAACAGCTACAACCTCACCATGCTAGGAGTGACCGAGGCCAGATGGACAGACGCAAATACTGAATTCATGGGAGGTGATCATTTGGTCAGGAAGGCAGGATAACAACCACAAGGCAGGGATTGTCCTCATCGTCGACAGGAAGCAGACCATTGCTGTATTACAGTGGAGACCCATCAGTGAACGTCTGCTTTACTTAAGGCTGAATTCAAATTCTAGTGAGAAGACACTCTGGTGTTGGCAGCACCCACCCCCTATTGGTGGCCAAACCGATTATGGAGTTGAGGAAAGCAAAGATCGAAGGTGCCAGAACTCAGCGTCTTGATGTTGCCAAGATGAAGGGACCAACTGTCAAGAAAGAGTTCAACATCGCACCGAGGAACCGATTCAGTATCCTTCAAGATGAAGCAGCACTGACTGTCGACAGTTTCAACAAAAGCCATGATTGAAACAGCGAAGGAGACCATTTGCTATAGAAGGAGTGCGAAAGTCTGAATAGATATATCTTCAGATAAATGAAGAACAATAGAGGAGAGGAAACAGCTGAAAAAGGCTACTGTATACCAAATTACCCAGGCTGAAAGAGAGAGCAGCAACCGAGCACAGGGAGAAGGACAGAGGTGAAGACTTCTGCAAGACGAGATAAGCGACAGTACTTCGAGCGACTTGCAGAGATGACCGAGGCAGTTGCTGAGCAGAAAAACCTGGGGCGCGTTTTACAAAAGAACTTAAGACTAACGACAAACGTTACATACTGGAATTTTCCAGTTTAGTGTAAGATCATTCACTCCAAATGCAAAATATCTTTTTTAAATGTTGAAAATTATGCCTCAGAAAAGTTTTACTTCATTCATTTAAAGTAATAACGGTGTAATACAATTTAATACTTGCGACTTTGTCTATTTATCAGATCATCCAGGATGTCTGGGACAAGGAAGACATACCAGATGACTGGAGGAAGGGAGTTATTTTGAAGCTGCCAAAGAAAGGAGACCTGGGAAACTGCAACAACTGGAGAGGCACCACGTGTCTGTTCCATACCAGCAAGGCCTTCAGCGGCACCCTCCTCCTGTGCATCACAGGAACTGTTGACTCCTTACTGTGCCAACAACAAGCAGGCTTCTGGAAAGGATGTTCATGTATCGACCACATCTTTGTTCTCCGACAGATCCTTGAAAACTCACATGAATAGAACAGCCCTCTGTATGGTATTTCCTGACTTTGAGAAGGCTTTCGACAGCTTGCATCGTGTCTCACTCTGCTGAAAGACCCTTTAATACTATGCCATTCCACAGAAGTTGGTGAGCACCGACGATTCCCTTTATGAGAATTTCGAGTGCCAGATCATCCACAACAACCAGTTGACAGAGTGTCACACAGGACAAGAGACAAAATATACAATAGACCGTGACCTCAGTCTTAGAGGACCTGGATTATGCAGACGACCTGTGACTGCTGTCTAAAAGATACCATGACATACAGTGAAAGACAGAGTGCCTCAGTGATACAGCCAGCATCAACGACAGGAAGACTCGGGTACCACGGAAGAACGCCTTGTTCAACGACCCGGTCATAGTCAGTGGGAGGGCATTGGAGGATGTGATGGAATTTGTATATATTTGGGCAGAAAACTTATGACAGACGGTGGCTGTGATCAGGAAATTAACACTCGGGCCACCAAAGCCAACCAAGTCTTTGCTATGCTCAAGACCATTTGGAGATCCACCGGCCTCAGCATCCACACAAATGTCAGGATCTTCAAAAGGAATATCCTCAGCATCTTCCTGTACGACTCAGTACTCTGAAAAAATTATTACTACCATCGAAAGGAAGATAGGAGTATTCCAGAACTAGTGCCTGCGGTGCATCCTCAGGATACTAGTATTCTAACCAAATGTCATCTTCAATGAAAACTTGGTAGACAGGACGGGAATGGCCACCATGGTGAAAAGGACCCAGGAACGGCGCTGGAGCTGGGACCTGTCGACCTTATGCTATTTAACTCGCTTCCCAGAACAGTCCTATGTGCAACGGACACCCTAGGGGATGAGAGACAGATGGCGGCCAAAGGAGACTTGGACGCGAACTGTGAACACTGGACAAAGACCTCAAGAGCAGAGGACTCAGTTTTGACACAGCCCCCCCCCCCACTTTTTTTTTTACGGCTAATAAAACTAAGAACTATTTTATAAAATATCGGGAAAATGTAGGACAAGCAACTATTTGTATATTTTTTTCCCATTACTATATATTCTTCATGTACCTATCCGGGTGCAATAGAACTACCCAATATCTACGTTTCAACCCAGATCAATGCTTCTTGTGTCACAAAAAGACTTGACATCTGCTCAATATTTATTTATTTACGTATATTTTTGTAACTGAAGTCAAAACCATACTTTATTTGAGCATACGTGCCATTTTACAAAAATCTTGTAAAACCCTTGAGACGTTTACAGAGGTGTAGGTGAGTGTAAGGAACGATAACTCTGGGTAGAGATTGCATTTTCGTGGGTAATCTTTTTTTTCCGCGTCAAAACGAATATACGCGTAATTTTCGTGTTATACCGCGAAATGTTCATTTTAAAAAGTAAAACAGGAACGTGATTAGTACTATGAACGAAGACTGATTTTTATGCACACACGCTAACACAAATGTCACAAAATTTTAAAGAATTATTGGATATGGATAATATCATCATTGGACAAATAAAATTACGAATTCGGACGCACACAAACAAAACACGAAGGAAGATCGAATTCACTGGGAACATTGATTTTCTTGTTTCAACTGTAACGGGAAGGGAGAAATTGCAACGGACCAGACCGGGATTCGAACCCGGGCCCCCTGAATCTCTAGTCAGGTGCTCTGCTAACTGGCCACCTGTGATCGAACCCGGCCGACCGCTACATTTTCTCCCTTCCCGTTACAGATTTGGTGCCGTTGACCACCCCTGGACTTGGAGGTGAAAGTCCTCCCAGGGGCAAATAAGAACTTGGGTTGTGTCTTCGAGGGCGAAGACAATTTAAGGAGGGAGGAATGTAGCGGTCGGCCGGGTTCGATCACAGGTGGCCAGTTAGCTCAGTTGGTAGAGCACCTGACTAGAGATTCAGGGGGCCCGGGTTCGAATCCCAGTCTGGTCCGTTGCATTTTCTCCCTTCCCGTTACACAACTATCGACGACTGTCACGTTTTACACCGACCCCAAAATTAAAATTGTGCACAGTTTCGGAAAATTCCAAATATTTTTTACAGCTAGCTGTGAATATTATTGGCTTGTTGAATTGAAGCTGTAAATACATTATTCAATGATACCATTTGAATTAAGATTATTCATATTTTCCTATTTTGAATATGAATACGAAACTAAAACCAAAACATTAAAGCACATGTTGGAAAGAACGATGCTGCAAAGCGAAGACCTTTCGTAAATATTGTTTGTTGTGCTTCTCTCGTCGTCACATTCTTGATTTTATACTGTTCCCCAGCAAATGAAAAATTCAATGCAACACATGGTTGAAATTTAGGATACACAATGATATTCATGTTCAGAACGTTGTAAAGCTAACACGCTGCAGATACAGATTATGCTTGATTTTTATAGAAGCTTGGCTCGAAGACAGTTCAACTCTGTTTAGTCATTAATGTTTACTATGTTAAAGTAGTTACGAGATAGACCTAATAAGCCGTAATCACCGACTTGTCTTGAAATTATGATTAAACCATGAAATGTCATTTTTTGTTACAGAGACACCCCCTCCCCCCTCAATCATTAAAATCTATAAATTTGGTACGGTTCCAACAATCCTAAAACCTATGTTATATTGACCTGCAATCAGACAACAGACTGCCAAATTTTCATTTTATAAATACTGCATGTTGCATGATATATTTAGTCTTGATTTCTACCAGCAGCATGTGATCACGGGTTTCGTCATTTTAAATTTACACCACATCATTGAATATTACAGACATTGTTCCTATTAAATGCACAAATGCCAGAATGTTTACAATTAAGTGAAAATAATCCTTTCTAGTACTTAATTATTTAAATGCTACGTATGTGTCTGAAAGTGTAAAAACATTTTTGAGTGCGTGAGCACGTTTGGCTGAGCTAAAGCTAGCTGTTTTACAGGGTATTCAAATTACAATGGAACATATATATTGTTCTATTTGACCTACAAAACAGACCTGAGCATAGTACTGTCATAAACTGGGTCCCCTGACAACAGATGTCTGTAAACCATTAAATGAATTTTACCTTAAGCTTCTGCTCCAGGCAACATCCATTCTTATGTCATTAAAAACAAAACAACTGGTGTTAAAAGACTTTGTCAGTAAATGTACATTGGTGCATATGGTGCCTGAACTGGAACTGGTCAATAATAAGGGGAGAAGAGAATATGATGGTTGCAGCAGTTCGATTGCTTTTTACTAGATAGCTTAGTTGCATTTGATACAGCACCTGACCATAGATTTAAGGGTCACATACACGATTTGAAGGCCTTTGACAGATAATAGATTTTAAGTAAAGGAACAAATGCACGTACTACACAGTTTTAGGCAGAGTTGATGGTGTCTATGTATCTTGCCTTGCCTTTTTCCCATTAACCTTTCTGAATGAAGCCTTAAACTTTTTTAAAGTTCTAAACAATTTTATGTATTAGGCCATTTTGTAACTTTTACAAGATGTAAATTGTATTTTTTGTAGTGAGAAATTTGGAATATAATGTATACTTTTTGCCAATGAGAAGAATTAACTTTTTTCTCCTAAATATAGTTTTAGAATTCACTGATTTGCTTTATCCCTATAAAGGTAAACGGTGACAAATGGCTGACTTGGAGGTGTCTGAACCAGTGTGTTACTGCAATTCTGTGTGCATAGAGGAAGACACCCCTTTTCTCAAGTGTCAAGTTTGTGAGAAGAAATTTCATATTGGTGAGTTGTTGGTTTGTCGCTTTTGTAGTCAGAGCTAAATCACGGTGGCTCATTACACTCAAATTCTGGAGAAAATTCCATTTAAAATAGTTGAGAGCGTGTATCACTCTTTCAGTGGTGAAATCATAATTCATACAAGGAACCATTAAATAAAATTTTAGGGCAATGAGCTACTTTAAGGAAAAACAGCCATATACAAGGGGGAGGGGAGTGATAGAGAAAAGATTGTTCATCATGTTCATTTGAGTGTTCTTAATCTAATTAGATGATTTCGGGGTTAGAAACAGATTTTGTGGTGGAAGGAATTGTAAAACTTTTGAATTTTTTCAGTTTTTCACACTGTTTTGAATATGTCATCATTGCAAAATATAAAAGCTGTATTTTATGAATTATTATAAAACAAAACAACAGAAATCATATATATACTTGTGGTTGTAAATTTGTAATGTCTTGAATGTAGAACTTGAGATAAATTCTAGTAAATTGAAATCTCTGAGATTAGATTGAACAGTAATGTGATAAAGATCTTAGAATCAATTCAGTACTTTGATGAAGTACAGAACTTTAGATGAGAAATCATTTGGAATATTATTTAGATTTATTTTATTTGCATAGTGAAAATTGTTTTACATCTCTACATGTCTAAAAGTCTAGATTCAAATCTGATTGTGCATCTGTTTACTTCTTTGTGTGCTAGCAAAATCCTTTTGTCTGATTTTAATCGTTTGAAGACTGTTTGAAGACGGGGACCCCCTCATCCATGGTGGGAGATGTGTTTTTCAATTTTACTTGCTCCAACTGTGCTGAAGATGGTCAGGAGGATGTGAAGAGAATGAAAATGCAGTGGTTTGTAGTTCATGGTTTTCCCAGAGCATACATGTAGTTAGCAAAGAATAATTACTGATGTGATTTCATTCAAGCCAGGCTGTAGGGTATTAGATGTAGTACATAATTAGCTGTGACCCCTCTTAACACTTAACACCACTCACACCTTTTGTCCTCCCTCCAATGATACAAACCTGCAAAAAAAAATTCCTTAATGAATCAATTCATTGAAAGGATGTTGCTGTATATGTGTTTTACTGTGATAAAAATGGTGTCAATCACTTTGTAACTGTACTATTTACTTGTATTAAGTTTTCGAGTTTCCGTGTTGTAGGACTCAGGTTGTGTACTTGGCTCTATACAATCTACAGACACTCGGACAGTCGGGGAAGCGCGGATACTACAGGTGGAAGGAACACATCTGTGCCTACATAGACAGACACTGGAACACGCTGTTCGGATCACACAGGTAAAAACGTGCACGTAAATACATTCTACTAAGCCCTAAAAAAATCAATTACTTGGTTCTCAGGCCCGCCCACATGACATCTCTGTTAACAATGCGCATTACCCATTTTTATCATTGAATGAATAAAATAAAATTTCTGTCATGCGATCGTAGGATGCTACAAAAAATCCGGAAACCCTGATCGCATTTTAGATACTCCTGTCAGTAAAACGTTTGACAAACGTCTGGATGATACAGACATGTGGCCTAGTTGCAAATGGTCGCCGAGTTACATGTAACAGGATAGTTTTGGCCAGTTAGTTTTGGCACAATGGCATTGGTTTTGGTGCAGATACGAAAAGGATCAATGATAATACTTAGTTGCATATAGTTGGTGGATTTTCAAATGCATGTTCCATGCTAGAACTATGTAATTCCTTGAGAGATGGTTCCCTCCACCTAGGAACTAGTTGGACGTTTCCTGAGAAGTTTGGTAATATGCCGATTACAGTAATTGTCGGAAAATCAAATAAAGTTTTTGATTTCTTTGTTCAATGTTTATTAAGCATTGGATTAGAAAATGGGAGTTTTGAAATACAAAAAAAATCCCTTATCTGTTTTTTATGAGGTCAAAAGGTAAAAAAAAAAAAAAAAGGCCTCCCTCCCACATTTATTTTTGACAAAACTGGCCTGAGAACCAAGTAATTAATTTCTTTTTGGCCTAGTGTAGCTGCAGAACTGTAGCTCTCTGAAAAATTATTTTGACATAACAGAGAGCTACAGAGCCACCCCTTATAAAAACCTTCGATTTACGGCGCACAAAAAGCTGCGCACGGTTGAGGCCTTGTATCGTTGTATTCTTGAGTTACTGTCTCATAAATTTAATATCAAAAAATTCTTAACATATTTTCCTACTATACTTGTGTCCAAACATACCTTCAAATATTCATTAAAGCCCCACACGACCTGAAAACTTCCAGCTTCAAATGATTTTGTTTGTTGACGTAGCCATGTTAGGTAGCCGGTCAATTCGAATCCTGGTTAATTTCCATACTTGCACAATAACGTCTAGATGTGAACTAATATCCCCACAAATATTTTAGCTAAATATTCTAAATAATATATCATCCCAGTGCCTTTAAATAATAATTATTCAAATAGCTAAACTCACGGCAATGCGGCTTTCATTAGTCTGGTCCGGTCTCCATCTCTGCCACACGAGTGTTAAGGACTTTAGTAGCATTTTCATGAATCAAGAGCTTATTTTACCTTTAGAAAAACTTTATTTTTTTAATTTCTATAAATTATTCGTATTGATAATAAATGAAGAGCGAATACATAACATATAACGAATTTTATGAATATATACCAACAACAACAGGGTACGAACTGACCCGGCTACCTAACATGGCTACGTCAACAAACAAAATCATTTGAAGCTGGGAGTTTTCAGGTCGTGTGGGGCTTTAATGAATATTTGAAGGTATGTTTAGACACAAGTATAATAGGAAAATATGTTAAGAATTTTTTGATATTAAATTTATGAGACAGTAACTCAAGAATACAACGATATAAGGCCTCAACCGTGCGCAGCTTTTTGTGCGCCGTAAATCGAAGGTTTTTATAAGGGGTGGCTCTGTAGCTCTCTGTTATGTCAAAATATTTTTTCAGAGAGCTACAGTTCTGCAGCTAGGCCTAGTGATGACAAATTAATCTTCTTTTCCTGAAATTTTTTCATATCATTGATATTGTCACTGATGTCAAAAATGGTTATAAAAATCACACCATGAAAAACTTTTGAGAGCATTGGTCATTTGGGCTTTGTAGACAGATTGTTTAAGTGGACCTGAAAGAAATTCTGACACCAAGAACACAAAGTATTACTTGAATTTCGTTTTCATATTTTATTCAGATTTCTTTCATGTATAATACAAGATCTCTATCTGCTGTTGATTCTGATTATAGTCATATTCCCATTTTAATCCTGGGATATCATTTTAAGTCCTGATTTTCAGACCAGTGGTTAAAATCGAAAGACTGCATCTAAACTGACTTGTATCTTTGTTGTTCATGATATACATTTACATGTCGATTTGGCAGAAAAAGTAAACTAGGTCATCAGTCGATACCAAGAGTCATAACTGTATTTGTATTTCAGGAAGAAAACAACTTTGTGGCATGGAACTGTAGCAGGGACCTTGTCCTCAGGATGTCCTCATCATTTTACATCAGGAGCCAATGAACTGGGGGAGACTGGCTGGTGGAAGCTTACTACAATGAAACCCCCTTATGTAAAAAAAGGTCAGAAAACTTCAAATGAGTCTACCACAAAAATATTTCAGAGATTATGATATCTATGAAGCTCTCTACCTAAATTGTAAAATTCATGGCTTCTTGGACAGGGGTTCAGAACCTAGGACATGGCCAATATGGCCATATATTGCAAATGTACCAAATATTAGAAAATCTTCTTCTCTACTCCCATATATATTTGAGAGAAACTAATGTGAAATTCATGGTTCCTGGGTCAGGGTTTCAGGTCCTTGGGCAGGGCCAATATGGCCACAAAATAGAAAATGTATGAAATAATTTTTACTTTTTCTTCTCTACTTTCAGTCATGAAAGATGAACTAAATGCATGGTTATGATGTTTGTAATGTCCTCTTCATAACTTGTGAAATTCAGGTCAGGGGTTCAGGAGGTGGGGGGGGGGGGGGGGGTCAAAATGATTTATATGCTTCAAACTTCCATTTCTTCTGTAAATGAAAAGGAATTGTATGCTTATTTTGAAAGATCATAAACATGTGCACAAAGGACTCCATATTGAGGCTTAAATTCAAATATGAGACTCCCTGTATGGGCTGTGATACTCAGGTGACTGTTAAGTCCTGTTGGCCTCTTGTTCTGGTATGCAGAATGATTTTCGTAAGATTTGGGTATAGAATTGTTTGTTTATAGTGACCACCCCCCCAGTGTCCACACCAAAGTCCAACAGGCGCCGAGTTCCCGTGCTGGGCACAACAGTAAAGGTGGAGGGGCTGAGAAGCAGACGGGGGAAAACATCCATAGAGTCTGCCATGGAACTCAAGGCCAAGAGAGAAACTCTCCTGGTACTAAAAAACAACTAGATATACTATGAAAGTTTATTCAATTTAGAGTCATTCCAAGATCACCATGAACCAGTGACTTACACACTTTGACGACTGACAAAATACGTCATACATGCGCACAGACTAGTTAATTCCCACACTCTGCCTAAAGTAGTTTACTCGATTATAATACATGTCAACTATTGTGTCGTATTTTGTCAGTTGTGAAATTCAATGAGTTGGTGGTTCAGAGCAATTGCGGTGATCCTGGAATGATTTTATAAGGACTGATGATACAGTCCTGTCATTTGTATTACAAAAAAAAAAAAACCAGTTAGAATTTGTTGATGTATTTTTTATTTGTATGAAAAGTCTATTGTTGATGTCCAATGTACACTATCCATGCCTTTGGTAACAAAATAAATACTGTAGGAAGCCAAAGAAATGAGGCGATCCAAGTCCTCCACTCCGGGTGTGTCCCCAGTCCAGAGTGAGGCTTCAGACAGCTGCTCCCAGTTCACCACCGGCCAGACCTACATCAAACAGGAACCAGACTTCATCACGGTCAACCAGGAGCCTTCAGACTCGCTAGACAACAGCTCCAGTCTTAATCTGTCGGCTAATCGTAGCTTTGTGTCGATTGCCTCCTCGGGGAGCACCTCCCATCGGAGCCTCGTGGAGTCCTTCAGGGAAGTGGATGAGGATAGCCAGTTCTCCTACGCGAGCAGCACCAGGACAGACTCGTGGCTGACGGAACAGGAGCTGAGGCCTGATGGTAAACAGCCTGTTGCCTGTAATACAATTTTCTTTTATATAACAATCATACATGTCAAGAAAAATTTTGAAAGTCCCCAAATGCTCTCATTTGAATGTACATACATGTAATATATAGGTATGTCATTATCTTAACATTTTATGTGTGTACTTTGATAATGATTGAAGCATCCATTTAACTCTCATGAACAAAAACAGACCAAGATCTATCAAAAAAGAGGACTCCCCATTTCTTCAAGGGTCCCTGTATTCACAATTAAAAACCAATGTTTCAGAAAAATGAACTAAAATTTGTGAATAAGTTTTTATACCCCCCGCAACAAGTTGTGGGGAGGGTGGGGGGGTATACTGGAATCGGGTTGTCCGTCTGTCCGTCCGTCTGTAGACGCAATGGTTTCCGGGCTCTAAAGCATTATCCTTTCCACCTACAGTCACCATATCATATATATGGACTACCCATGGGATGAAGATGTTCCCTATCGATTTTGGGGTCAAAAGGTCAAAGGTCAAGTGCACTGGACATCGAAGTAGCAATATGGTTTCCGGGCTCTAAAGCGTTATCCTTTCCACCTACAGTCACCATATCATACATATGGACTACCCATGGGATGAAGATGTTCCCTATCGATTTTGGGGTCAAAAGGTCAAACGTCAAGCACACTGGACATCGAAGTAGCAATATGGTTTCCGGGCTCTAAAGCGTTATCCTTTCGACCTACAGTCACCATATCATACATATGGACTACCCATGGGATGAAGATGTTCCCTATCGATTTTGGGGTCAAAAGGTCAAAGGTCAAGCACACTGGACATCGAAGTAGCAATATGGTTTCCGGGCTCTAAAGCGTTATCCTTTCCACCTACAGTCACCATATCTTACATATGGACTACCCATGGGATGAAGATGTTCCCTATCCATTTTGGGGTCAAAGGTCACGTACACTGGACATCGAAGTAGCAAAATGGTTCGGTTTGTCATGCCATTTGTTTTTTACACTCAGAAAAGAGGTAGTTTATACCTATTACCAACACCCTTTGGGAGATTGGGGTAAGCGGGGGGTATTCTTTGTGAGCATTGCTCACAGTACCTCTTGTTTTTAGATATAATGTAAGGAAGATTTTATAGGTTTTTATAGGTCTCTACATTGAAGGTCAAAGTTACAATAAAAAATAGTGGTTTCTTAAAAAAGGAAAACCCACCTTTGTCTCATAATTTTCATTTTTATTGCCTCTCTCTGAAGTGTAGGTGCAATTGGGCGAGTATTAATTTGTTGGTAAAGTTTGCTTTTAGTCATCTTTATGTGCTGAATTGTAGATGTACTTTGTTTCTATGTATGATACTGGTCACTTCCAGCAAGCCTGCCATCCATGTTGATGTCTGATGACCAGGATATCGAATCGGAGAGTGATTTTGAGATTGACCCAGGAACCATAACTCCCCCCTCAGCATCTCCTGTACAGAGGGAAGAGTCACCTACCCTGCAAGATATCCTTAGCACAGTATCCTCTACTGATGGTAATGAACTGAACTTTTGTACTGAAGTCCTACTAAATGAATTTCACTAATCGTCACTAATATGAATGTGACGTAATTCCTTCTTAGATTTGTTTAAGAGAATATCAATGTGATTTCTACTAGCATGACTCAGTAAATGTTACTATGAATGGCATGCTTGTGGTATCGATATTTTTGTCCTGCTGGGATCTAAAGCTATCGTCGTTTTGGTGTATCTGGTTGTCTTTATCTTGACTTTTGTTATGAATTTTTGTTTACGCTGTATTCACATAATGTTATGATCTGTAAAGCATGTAACATTTGGCGAACAATTAATTCTAGGCTTTTTATTGGCCAAGATTGAGGTCAAAATATCTGTGGAATAAGAAACCGCACAAGAAAAGATATGCAACAGTTTACCTCCACTAGAAGTCATTTATTGGTGAACACAGGGAGTGGATGAAAATGTTATAAACAGAATATCTATTTATTTAACTTTTCATTTCTACAGAGAAAGTGTTTTCATTTCCAAATATTAACATTTTGAATATTTTTGCCTTTGGTATCTTTACCAGTTGTTCCCATGATTACAGTGCAGTTGTGAACAATCTTGATAGAGATAGTATATATTTTATGGGCTGGTAATATACTAATAGAAATAAAGTAGAATGTATATTATAAAAAAATCATTTTCATTTTTGAATACATGAGAGCATGAACTGCAACGCTTCATGAATGAATAACCGTCACATAAATGAACATTTTAACTTAATTTGATTAATAAGGAAAAAATGTATCTCATCAGTTGCTTTATGATCTAGATGATTGTAAATATCAGACACAAATTGAGTAAAACTGCATTGGAAATGAGGACCTTTATGAAATAAAAGTAGAATTTCTTCATTTGACCATATACAATTCGTTATAGTTAAGAGAGAGAATTCACATAAAGGTCAAGGTCGTATTTAAAGATCAGATAGGAAATTGGCAACATATGAATTTGCCACCATAGGTGTACATTGTGCATGTATTTAAAGAACACGACATTATTTGCAGATATTTCAAACAGCCAGAACTCGGATACTGCCTATAGATACATGATCCATCACACAGATAGTTCTTCAACACCAGCCCAGTTCCCGCAAAGTGACGTTATGGAAGAACAATTCTTACTACAGGTAAATATAAAGAAAGAACCAGAGGAGCAGTTACCTCAGCAACAGGACATCAGGACAGATCCTGAAGAGGAGGCCTCGGTAGTGGACTCCGAGTCGGAGAGTGACAGTAATGAGGAGGAGGAGGAGGAGGCAGAGGAACAGCCTGGTATGTCCTCACAGTCCTGGACACAGCCCGTACAGAGGAAGAGGAGGAGAGTGGGTCAGAGGGATGAGGACAGGAAAGAAAATGTGGAACCACCCCCTCCCAGGTAAAAAAGAAAGCACTGACTTTGATTTGTGATGTAATTTGTGATGTAATAGATATTGTTCAGTGCGCGTAAGTCTCAGTTTTTGGAGTCGATAACATGCTAGCTGATGTAGGTTTGTCCACTCATGTGTAACGTATATTGAAGGTTACACTTGATGAGTCTATATGAAGAAAGGCAATTGTTAAAAAAGATGAACATGGCTGCAGACGCAGGTCCCCTTCCTCCAGAGCTGCACCGACTGAGGCGCAAACTTATTGTGCGACAGGTAATCTTCAAAGTGATGGACTTAGTATTAAGGGTTTTATACCACTCATTTAAATGATTTGATAATAATGACAATGTAATCCACATTATATTTGTATATTATATATGTACTATAGAATACATTTATTTTGTTTACTCTGTAGATCAAAAGTGATTAGGTATTTCTATGTGTTTTTGGGCTCATCTTAGCGGTAAGATTAAAGTTAGCTCTTCTGATCTAAATCTTTTTTATCCTTATTGTAAATTTTTCACATTTTCAACAATGGGGCATAAACCTCCTCAGGTTAAGGAAATTAAAGTTAATGCTAATAAAGTTTCATAATGCTTTTCCAAGGGAGGTAAGTAGGTATTTCATAAAAATCTTTTCCTAATTCTGTGGTTCTTGAGAAGATTTTTTCATAAAAATTTGAAATATAGATACGTGCAGAATCTTTAAAGACATACATGTATGTGATGTTTCTCAATTATCTATAATTTTCCATGACATTTCACTTATAATTCACTTGCAATCTATTTCGTTTCTACAAAAAATCTTGGGGTATATTACCATATCTGTTTTAGAGTTAACTTGTTTTGATAGTTCCTGGTTGTTGCAAGTACAAATTTTAAATCAGCTTTGATGTATCACAGTAAGTTGTACTGTAAAATCTTTGTAACAATTTGGTGTCAAGCCCGGGATCTTTGCATTACTAGTTAAATGACCTAAGCACTGGTCTAACCACTGAGCTACCCAGGCTGATATACAAACTATTGTAATAAGACTGCAATATGAAAATTAAACCTATTTCAGAAATCGCCCCGTGGGGATCCAGATTAGAATAGGTCCTTAGTACCCCCAGCTTGTCGTAAGAGGCGGCTAAATGGGGCGGTCCTTCGGAATAGACCGCAAAAACCGAGGTCCCGTGTCACAGCAGGTGTGGCACGTACGATAAAGATCCCTCCCTGCTCAAAGACCATAAGCACCAAGCATAGGCCTAAATTTTGCAATCCTTCACCAGCAATGGTGACGTTTCCATATGAGTGAAATATTCTCAAGAGGGACGTTAAACAATATTCAATCAAACAACATTTCAGAAATCACACAAGAACTCTTCATATTAAGGAGATACATGTAAAAAATAATATAGAGAAAATGTCAGAAAAGTCACATATGTCCTTAAAAGTCTTCTTCACAAGAACCACAAGAGAACAGTAGGTCAAAGTAATATGCATGCATCCTCATATAGTATAGCTTCAGGATTACTCAGATCATAAACCCTGGGGCCAGGATGGGCTACAAAAGACTGAACGTTTTAAACAGAACAAAATATTCTCAGTAACCACAATGGTAAAATGTGTTGAATTGATGATAAAAGCATCCTTTTGTAGTGTAATCGCACACACACCCCCCCCCCTTCCCTAAAATGAACCCACTCCCCCTGTGGCAGGACAACAAGTTTATGTTGGTATGTATAGGATGATGTTTATGAATTCTCGAGAAGAATTACAATTTATCAAATAAATATACAAGCATCCTCACCATGTAGTGTAGATTCCAGTTTGTTCACCATGAGTCACAGTAGGGGTTTAACTTTTTACATAGGAACATGTGAAACAATTTAAAAAATCTGCTTAAAAACTAGTCTAAATTGTACAATTTGTTAGTTAATATGCAATCATCTTCATATGCATGTCCCACAAACCCTTGGCAGGTCCACAATAGGGGTTTTATGTTTTTCATTGGAATGTATCGAAATTTTTTAAGTCTTCATTTCAAGAATCATAGGGATGTACATGTATTTAGATTAATTGAAGTGGAAGTGTCTTCATGTAACAAGATTCAATTTTCTTCATTTCATGATCCGAACCTGTCAGCAGGTTCCCAATAGGGGGTTTAAACAGTACTCTACAAAAATGTTCAAAAAATCTCTATCTCCGTATGAGCTAGATGGATTTGGCGAACATTGGGACCCACGAGCCTCTTGTTCATAAGAAAACAATAGCTCTCCTGAACAGAAAGCTGAATAATCAGAGTAGTTCTGTCCATCTCTGCAAAGTTTTAACCAAACATGTTACAAAGCAGTCTTGGGGAAAAGAAGATTCAAGTTTGTTCAAATAAAAGACCATACAACCTTCCAGTAGGAGATATAATTGGGAAATATTGAAAATAGGGCAGGTATTAAAAAAGCTGAAACTGTCTTGAAAGCTTTTCTTTATAGTGACCCCAAGGGCCAGGGAGGGCCATAATGGAGCAAGGGCATGTTATCAAAGATTTTATTTGGAATTTGTAGAAAATTTCTTTATAATTCTTTTCCTCAAGAGTCACAAGATTACAGTTTGTCAGATTAATGTGAGCAAGCTTATGTAGGGTAGATTTAAGTTTCTTTATACCATGACCCTAGGGGCATAATGGTGTCAAGCGTTTATATGGGACAATACAAGAAAGTAAAAGGGGGATTGACATTTTTTCTTCTCTTTACAGCAACAAAGAGAGAGGGGTCTCCCAGTCTTTGATGCTGATGCCCAGATGAATCAACTCATGCAAAAATTTTGGGGGGATTCTTGGGAAAATGAGGTATTGGAATATGTGTGTAATTTTGTTTTGTACTGTCCCTATTATGTCACAAAGTGAACTGAAATACTGTGTTTTAACATGCATCATTGAGGTAGATCTTAAAATTCCTTACTTTAAATGCCAGGAAAACAAAGAATATAACCCTAAAGGTATACCCACATCTAACCTGTCATCAGGAGAGACCAGAGTGCTGGACCGCTTTCAGGTCAGAATAGAATTCTAAATTCTACCTCTCATCTGTTCTTGGAACATGATTTATCAATACCCAATTTTTGGACTTCGTCAACTGATGTTAAATTACACTGTTTTCATCCTCCAGGTGGCGCCATTAGTCTCACACACAGTCATGTTGCAGCAGCCTTCCTTTCTCAATCGGCTCATTGGTACAGACGACGATCAGCTGACCAGCATTAGGAGTCCCTACACCTCCAGGTCTAATATACAGATCAGGTCATTCATGTGTGAATTATATTTTCATGAAATGGTTGTTGGTGATGTAGTGACCTTGATTTTTCAGAATGTTGAAGCCATTCATCAGAAGAGATTTTGAATCTCGTCCTCTGAAAATGAGGTTATTAGAAGAAATCAAAGCATATCCTCACAGGTGAGGTTTATTCTAGTGTGATATCCATACAGTTGAGGTTTATTCTAGTGTGATATCCATACAGGTGAGGTTTATTTTAGTGTGATATCCATACAGGTGAGGTTTATTCTAGTGTGATATCCATTCAGGTGAGGTTTATTCTAGTAAGAGTGATATTAGCACAATGCTGTACATGACAGACTCACTAGATTTGAAAAGCGTTTAACAAATGTAGCTCGTTTCATAATGATGGAAGATGAATAAAGACCAGGATTCACTTCTAAAGAAAACTTCTTTGAGCATTGAATGGTTGTTTGTACACGCCCAGGTTTTGACAAGATGTATTCCGGCACAGCGGTGTCTGTATTACGGTACAGCGATGTCTGTATTACGGTACAGCGATGTCTGTATTACGGTACAGGGATGTCTGAATTCTGGTACAGTGATGTCTGTATTACGTACAGCGATGTCTGTATTACGGTACAGTGATGTCTGTATTACGGTACAGGGATGTCTGAATTCTGGTACAGTGATGTCTGTATTACGTACAGCGATGTCTGTATTACGGTACAGGGATGTCTGAATTCTGGTACAGCGGTGTCTGTATTACGGTACAGCGGTGTCTGTATTACGGTACAGGGATGTCTGTATTATGTACAGGGATGTCTGTATTACGTACAGGGATGTCTGTATTACGGTACAGCGATGTCTGTATTACGTACAGGGATGTCTGTATTACGGTACAGCGGTGTCTGTATTACGGTACAGCGGTGTCTGTATTACGGTACAGGGATGTCTGTATTACGTACAGGGATGTCTATATTACGGTACAGCGATGTCTATATTATGGTACAGCGGTGTCTGTATTACGGTACAGCGGTGTTTGTATTACGGTACAGCGGTGTCTGTATTACGGTACAGGGATGTCTGTATTACGGTACAGCGATGTCTGCATATCAGTCAATTTTAAGGAAATATTACCTAGTGAGTACATGGTTTGCCCATCTGACTTCTAGTTTCATAGTTTTAAAGCTAGGTCTGTTATGCACTTTTCTGGTACTCATGTTTGACAGATATTGTGCTGAGAACACAGTAGCACAATCTAATAAGTTGTCTGAAAAATGTTTCATGTCAAATCATTTAATGTTTTCTGGATAAGAAATTCTGTAAAATCTTTTTAAGATTCACTGCTCACACTGTACATGTATTTAATATGGAATGATCTTTCTCATCCTATGTGATACTGGCTGTGACTGGTTCTATAAGATAAAGAGCTCTTTCTTTGATTGGTTGAGTCCCTGTTTTCTGTGGAAGTGATGGTGTTGGTGTGAGGGTTTTTGTTGTGTCAGAATATTCTCATTTTTATTGTGGTAGAATAAAATGCGAAGCTTGCAATGTTATGTCATGGGAAAAATACATGGGAATGCGAATATTAAAATTAATTAGTACTAACTTTATCTGTAGTTTAGTAGTTTTAACTGGTTGTCTAGGGATTATAATGATTCATATATTGTTTATGTTTTGTAGAGACAAATGTGACTGGAAACCTGCCCCTCCCCCTTCCATAGACTACTGTTATATCCGTCCACAACACATCCCCTCTCTCAACACACTATGCAGAGAATTTTTCTGGCCTGGGATAGACTGTATGTACACAAATTAAAGGATGATTAAAAACTATGGTAGCTTGCTAATTTCCTTTTTAGCTCACATGAGCTGAAAGTTAAAAGTGAGCTTTTCTGTTCACTTTTTGTTTGGCATCCATCTGTCTGTCAGTCTTTGCGTAAACTTTTAACAGTTTTAACTTCTTCTCAAGAACCACAGGGCTAATATCAGCCAAACTTGCCACAAAGCATGCTTGGGTAAATAGGATTTATGTTTGTTCAAATGAAGTGCCACACCCTTTTTCAAGTGGAGATGATTAATAATTAATAAAATATTTTTTGGCATCATTGAAAAGTCTTCTTCTCAAGAACCAGTAGGTCAATTTCAAAGAGACTTAGCACAAGTCATCCTTGGGCAAAAGGGATTCAAGTTTGTTCGAATGAAGGGCTATGTTCTCTCCAAAGGGGAGATAATCAAGAAAATGCAAAAATAGGGTGGGGTCATTTAGATATCTTCTTTTCAAGAACCTATTCCAGAAAAGTTGAAACTTACATGAAAGCTTCCTAACATAGTGTAGATTCAAGTTTGTTCAAATCATGGCCCCTTGGGGTAGGGTACACAATAGGGGATCAAAGTTTTACATGGGGATACATAGTATAAATTTTTGAAAATCTTCTCAATTACAGCAGGGCCATGATTAGTCATATTAATACACAAGCATCCCCAGGTGTGTAGATTATAGTTTGTTCATGACCTCAGGGGATAGGATTGGGCCACAATAGGGGATCAATGTTTTACATGGAAATAAAAATCTTTGTACTCAAGAACAGCAGGACTGTGATTAGTCATATTGATATGCAATCATCTTCAGGTAGAACAAATTTTTCAGTGGTCAAAATTTTTCATGGGAATGAAAATTGCAGAAAGTCTTTTAAAAATCACAATAGCTGAACAACAGCAGGGCCAAGGTGACTCATGTGAGTGATGTGGCCCGTGGGCCTCTTGTTATGAATTATACATGTGAATGCCCAAGCGGCATTTCGTCCAGCAATTTTGGATTGATATATGATTTAGGACATACATTGTACATAGATTTTATAATCTGTGATTTCACTACATGTTTATATTTATGATGCAAAAATTAGCAAATTTTTATTATACCAACGCTTCAAGTTATCCCCCCCTTGATGAAAATTCTATTGATATAGTACAATTAACAGTTTATTCATATGTGCGGTGTACTACCTGTAATGATGATTTATAATCAGTGAAAATGGTTTTAACAAAGTATGTTTTTTATTTTTTCTAGTATCTGAGTGTTTGCAATATCCAGACTTTAGCTGTGTTGTTCTCTTCAGGTAAATAAATCTGCGTTTTTGAAATATCAGTGTTTTCACCAAAAGTTTTCTTTTGGTGATTTTGTTGGACAACGATATAACTGCCTCACAGTCAATCTGTCCATTTTAATTCATGTTAACTTCAAAATACACTTCTGGGTGATTCAGCATGCTGTGTGTTAGAGCCAGGACACTGTAAACTAAAACAGACAGTCATCATGTAGCAGCAATGAGTTCATGATTGCTTCTTATATACAATGTCTGTCTGTAAATGTAAATCATATTTTCTACTGCAGAAAAATTGTGATTGGGTTTTCCTTCATGGTACCTGATGTGAAGTTTAACGAGGCATACATTTCCTTCATTTTCACCCACCCAGAGTGGAGACGAGCAGGCATCGCTAAATTCATGCTTTATCATCTTATTCAGGTGAGCTGGGAATCAAATTTCCTTTTGTGTCAGTCTATTGAATTTAAAATCATTCTAATATAGTATTCTTTTATGATTCATTTAATCTGGTTGTGGTAGCTTAGGGTGCTTGGTTATTCCTGCAAGTAAGAACCTCTGTGAACGTCCCTGCGCTCCTTAGATGCCTTGGTAATTAAAAACAAATAAATGAATTGATATCAGATGAAAATAAAATGTAATGAATATAAAAACAAAAATATACGTATACATGTAACAGAATAAAAATTTCACCACTGAACCTCTAGCTGGGATTAGGTGCTTGCTTTACTAACCTCTGGCTGGAGTAGGTGCTTGCTTTATTAACCTCTGGCTGGAGTAGGTGCTTGCTTTATTAACCTCTGGCTGGAGTAGGTGCTTGCTTTACTAACCTCTGGCTGGAGTAGGTGCTTGCTTTACTAACCTCTGGCTGGAGTAGGTGCTTGCTTTACTAACCTCTGGCTGGAGTAGGTGCTTGCTTTACTAACCTCTGGCTGGAGTAGGTGCTTGCTTTATTAACCTCTGGCTGGAGTAGGTGCTTGCTTTATTAACCTCTGGCTGGAGTAGGTGCTTGCTTTATTGAACATCTGGCTGGGAGTAGGTACTTGCTTTACTGAAACTTTAGCTGGGAGTAGGTGCTTTCTGTACTGAACCTCTGGCTGGAGTAGGTGCTTGCTTTATTGAACCTCTGGCGGGAGTAGGTGCTTGCTTTACGTAGATTCGATTCTTGATCCTGGCACTGTTTGATGTTTGATACAGGTAGTGACTGTTCCTTCACTAAGCCACCACTATTAGAAGTGAAAGTCTCAGGTCTTTCAGATTTGACCTTAAAATAGAGGTCTCGGTAGGTATTGGCATAATAAAAAATAACCTCACTGCTATGACCTTCAGCACCATTCAAAGGTCAAAATTAATTGCATATGTGATGTTTCTACTTGTATGTGAGTGAAATGGGATGTAAAACAAAACAACTGATATGCACTGGTACCTTTTGTATTTAGAGGGATGGGTACTTGTTGCTATTGTTATTTCTTGGATAAAGTTGTATATATTGGACAATGTCATTTCCGTGTATGAATGATAAAGTTCTATTATATTCAATGAACAATGCCGTTTACATGAATGAATGATAAATAGAAATTGTATTGATTGGACTATGTCGTTTACGTGCATGAATGATAAATAGAATTGTATTGATTGGACTATGTCGTTTACGTGCATGAATGATAAATAGAATTGTATAGATTGGACTATGTCATTTACGTGTTTGAATGATAAATAGAATTGTATAGATTGGACTATGTCGTTTACGTGTATGAATTATAGATATCTGCATACAGCAGGTTTTATTTCTTGAACTATAAACTTTACAAATTAATTGTGTTGAATCTGTACATGTAAATGAGATCTGTTTATTGTGGTATTCTATTTGTAGACTTGTATGGGAAAAGATGTGACATTACACGTATCAGCCACGAATTCAGCCATGTTGATGTACCAGAAGTTTGGCTTCAAACCCGAGGAATTCATTTTGGACTTTTATGACAAATATTACTCTGAAGATTCAAAGGAGTGTAAACATGCATTTTTCTTGAGACTGAGAAGATAATATTAAGAATGATGTCGATGAAGGATAGGGTGGACATAAGACATGTGCGATACATTGTTTATAGAATGTACACTGTATATATGTGGACCAATACGAGTCAATATTTACATTTACCAATGTTTTGTTAATAATAAATCTAAGTTGTGTCAATTTATTAATTTCTCCATACAAGCAGGACCTTTCAACTTGACATAACAACCTACATATGTTACTAGAAATTATGAATATAAGGTTTGTTTGTTTTATGGGAAATAAATTCTCAGTAAACAGTGGATGCATATTATCAGATAAGATGTTTATCATGATTACCAGTACTTGTATTGTTTATATACATGTACCCCCATAATACAAACAAACAAGATGTTTATTTCTTAATCATAATATGCCTTCTTTAAGTTTGCCACCATATATTTGTTGCCCATCTATTTTGGTTTAGCTATCTAAGGGTTCATAATGGCACTATGCTAAAGAAGTTGTGCTATACTAAAAATGAAAATTTTCACGAGTACTGAGCTGGGATTGTCCTGGGTACCTAACTACATGTCACCAATAGAACTATATAAGCCTATATCTGTGTGATTTTTCTGCAAGATACATAATCTTTTTAAAAATATCAAAACGTAATGAAAAAGAAGCAGAAATCAAATAAAGTGTTTTAATATTGATTGCATAATTTGCAAAATTATTATCCTGAAGCATGCATTTCAAAAAGTATATTTTCATTAAGAATGATAAATATCATCAGGATAATGTAGATACTGAAATGCATGTTGAAAATTACAATGGTAAAACTTGTAAGCATGAATAGCAAAATTTACATTAACGTTGAAAGCAGTCGGCCAAACCATGATAGTTTTTTAAATTACTGTTTCAGCATAGTAAATACAAATCATGACATGGTTCAAGCATGAAAGGTACATACACTAGTTCAGAAATACTTTGAATTTGGTCACCACGCTTCTCACCGCTGCAACCTGTGTTTGATCCTCAAGATCAGGCGTGGTTGTATCTGATAGGCTGTTGTGTTTGAACACTGGGTACACTGGTTCCCTCCGACGCCAATGATCCCAATATCCGAACCAATTAAGGATTCTCAAAACACTGAATATACAATTTTTTTGTATTGGAGCTTGTAGACCTGACGAGCTTACAAATGGACAGCATGTTTCAGGATATTATTGGTGTATGAATTATAGGGACCTCATTTTTAAAACTGCAGAAGCCCCTCTGGCATCGCATTAGCTGTCTGTACATCACTTTTGTTGTGAGACGATATCTTGAATAGTTTTCTAATATAAAGCTTTCCTATAAAGATACACACAAAGATAGTTGACCATTAATTAAATAATAAAATGCTTTCTATGGTTTGTCAATCAGGATATGAAAGTCGCAAGCATTGAAGAAAAATTCATAACTTGTGTCACAGTTAGTTTTTTTCTGCAATGTTTGCGACCTTCACACACACACATTTAACAAACTAAACATTTTATATATTTTTTTTGTATTTTCATTCTGAATATAAGTACTTTGAAGTATGTAAAAATAGATATTATTGACCTATAATTTATTTGAACATCACAGCTGAAAATCACTTTGACATGTCTCCATAGTTGGTAATGATTTCCATATTTGGACAATGGTAAAGGGCAATATTCCAAGAAGGAAAAATCAAGAGTCATAAAATAAACCATCGTATAATATAGGAATGTGTTCTCTGTTATTCTAATATCAAATAAAATGTAAAAAATACAACAGAAAAGATAGTTTCCAAAAATGCCACGAAATTGGTTGCAAAGTTTGTGAATGCGTAGGTTCCACAGGCACTTGTTTCTGTAAATGACTTTTGACCTCTGTATACTAATAATAACTACAGAGGTCATAAGTCATTTACAGAAACAAGTGTCTGTGGTAGGTTCACATGCAGACAGACGTCACTAAGAACTGGATCTAACTAGATTGAAAAAAAAAAATGTCTACATAGTAGCAAATGACAAGCAATGGATTTCAATAGAAATCAAGAATATACACAGTAAATGTGAATATGTATAATTATATGTCTATACACGTAAATATGTATCCTACATCATATAATACGATATAATGAAATATATTGCTTTCTTTCATTAGGTCCAGGGGCTATTTGAAAGACGGATTAGTTGATCTTTACACAGGGCACGAATTTAAGAACCCCAAAAATTTTGATACGGAAACCTTGCATATTCTGTTACCGGTAGAACAGAATATGTAAATTACCAAAAATTGGCACTCCCTTTGGATGCTTCCTTTTCATCGAATGGACCATTGCTTAATTGACATTGACACCTGACTTTGAAAGACAAAAAGCCCCCCCCCCCCCCCCCCCCTTATGAGCGTCAATTTAACATTAACTCAAATAATTGAAGATATCTTTTATAATTATTTGAAGATATCAATTCATTTGATGCGTGCAACAAATCAATTAAAGGCCTCTTCAATTAATCAATTATATCATCAATTCTGAATTTTTGCGCACATTAATTATTCTGCTGAATTGATGCGCACTTATATAACTGAATTGTTGCTCTCTTCAAATGAATAGATGATATCAACTATACTAAATTGATAGGCACAATTCTTTCGAAGAGAGCAATTCAATTAATGTCCACATCAATTCAATTCGTGCCCGCTGCAATAAATGAATTATTGCACTCTTCAACTGAATTGTAACTCGCATCAATTCAATTGATACGCGCAATAATTGAATTTTTGCTAACTAATTGAATTGTTGCTCTTTCAAAAAGAATTGATGCAAACAGTAATTCCATATACAAAATCGTTATAAATGATTAAAAATATCTTCAACTGAATTAGTTGAAGTGATCATCAAATTATTTGTAGTGAGTTCCAAATTATATTTTTGCTAGCAATAATTCCACCACATTAACAAATACAACCTATCATTGGGTCAAATGCTGTCTGACGTGTTTTGAACATACCGATGGTTAGGCCGTTCTTGACACACTGGTTTTGACTACGGATAACTCCGTTTGCATGATCGGGATATAGGGCTCACGGCGGGTGTGAGCGGTCGACAGGGAATGCTTACTTCTCCTAGGCACCTGATCCCATCTCTGGTGTATCCAGGGGTCCGTGTTTGCCCAACTATCTATTTTGTATTGCTTATAGGAGTTATGAGATTGATCACTGTTCGTTATATCTTCACCTTTCATTGATTTGCGCAATATATCAATTGAATTTATGAGAGCATTAAATCAATTATTGTGCACAATAATTGCTTTGATGCGCGCATGAACTCAATTATTGTGTGTAATAGTTGAATTGAAGATATCTTCAATTAATTAATCTCTCTCTTTCAATACTCTACTTTTAGAAAACTCTATAAATAAGATATGTAAATTCAGAATATTTTCTTCATTCTTAAATACGTAAATATTTTAAAATACGTCGAATCCCAATCTACCCCCTCTAGATCCGTGTATGTGTGAAATTTTCGTCAGTTTCGTGAAAATTCTAGAAAGGCCTAAAATATAATCGGGTTTGTTGTTCAGAAATTATTGCAACAGAAAGGAAAGTAGGATTTCTGCGAGACAGTGAAAGTAGGCAGAGCAGCTGAAATGTCAGGGATAAACAAAAAAATTAAATATGACAATCAATTCGTAATGGTTAAAAGTCCGGACGAAGAAGACTCCAGACCTTTTGTTTGGAAGTGTTTGGACGAAATAGGGAAAAGAGTAGAGAAACTTCGGGAAGATGCTGTGAAACTGGAAGATGAGAAAGCAGTTCTGCTGTCCATGCTGCAGGAAATCCAAGACAAAAACAGCCATACTGCAACAGAGCTAGAAGGTTAGAATTTTTTCTAATTGCAATTAAGTAAAGATAATGTAACAGTAATTTTTGTTGTTTGATGACGGTTGTTTGAGAGAGAAGCAGGTATACTCTGTGAGACAGGACCCAGTTTTATATGTACATGTACTGAGCAGTGTTCATAAAGGTGTGCAACTTCATATGTACATCAACTAATGGATCATACAGTGTGTGACCACAGATTTTTTTAGTAACTTTACTAGCCCTATATAAGTTCCGGTTTTATTTCTTCTTCTTCTTTTTTTAAAGAAAACCCCTTTTTTTAAATATCTAGTGCACCCCTTTTATCTAGTTTCTCCACAGGGACTTGGGTAGAAAAATCAAGACACCCGTTTTCCTAGAGGGTTGTCTTAATTTTTCTACACAAGCCCCTGTGATGCTCCTCTAGTGCTTGTAACTGATATTTATGTCCTTTTTTTCATTCTTTTTACTTCATCTTATTTTTCTAAATAAGGGCATGTTGCTCAGGAAAAAGGATTGTCCTGGTCGTTGTTCCTTCACCTGTTAACTTTTTTTTTTTACTTACAAAGCCCGACATTATCTTTTAATGCTTAGTTTATCTTACTGTTTTACAGTTATGCTTACTTTTGTGTCTATTAGTACCCAATTCTATTAAGTGATGTGTGCATGTTTCACCTTTTTCTCTTTTCTTAGTTTTCTGTGTATATATATTTTGCTTTTGTGTGAAAAGTCTTCTTTTGTTGCAAGCCTGTGATATTTATATGCATATTTGTTATTCTATTTAATTGTTGCTTTACTTATCCTCTGTTGAAATTTGAGCTCCTCAGAGCTTACTTTGTACTGTTGCATAAATTTGACACTAAATAAAGCTTCGATCATTCTCTATATACAACTACTGTACGGATGAAAAATGTCAGTCTCAAGTCAAAAATTTAAATTCAGTATTCTGATTTCAAACAAATAATCCAAAAACAAAAATTACAGGACAAATTTTACCAAACCAATCCCAAATTAGAAGACAAAAACTTAAACACAAGGAAGATAGATATCGTGTTATTTCATCAAGTATAATTTTATTTAAAATGCCTGAGGCTAATTCAGAGCCAATTTGTATTATAAGTGGACCAAGCAGTAAATTGCTTGACCACACATACTATTAAAAGGCAAACAGAGTAGTTATATTATTCCATATTTGGAACACAGTATTAAATCAAAATATGAATTACTGGTAAAAATATCATTTTATCATTCAGTCTTGTACTTCTGTGTAATAGCTACAAATGCTTTATTTATTGGATATTACCAATGGAATAAAAAATGTTTCTTTATCAGGCTATATAAGTTATATATTTTATGCAAATTATGCAATTTAACTCATTTGGATTAAAAACTAATCAAGCTATTCCTATTGTTTAGTTGGATTGTGAATGCCCCATTTCAAAATATTCATGATCATGTGGTGTACTCTGCAAGCTGAATTTAGAAAATAAACATTGAAAAAACATTGAATAATACAGCACAGATAGCTTTAAATAAAAGCAAATC
>NC_079167.1:66527816-66565316 GCF_947568905.1 Ostrea edulis
ATGTAATGTGGTTACCTTCATAGTTTTTTTCTTCTTCATATTTTGCATATCAGTACCTGTACGTTGGCTTGAGGGAGACTCTTAAACATTTTGAGGTCAAAGGACAAGGTCACATCACATAAAAGCAATGATCACAAGTTTCAGCATTTGATGGGGTCCACCTTGACATTTTCATTTCTTTAGTACACGGTCTAGATCACCACAATGCAAGTATGCAATATCTTTTAACACATACATTGATAATGAATTTTTTTTTTTAGAATGCAAGGGGCTATTGGAAATATTGTATCAAATACTGTAACATGATACCACATTCAGGATAAGTCTGACTGATTGTGACATTATACCACATTCAGGATAAGTCTGACTGATTATGATGTGTGATAACACATTCAGGATAAGTCTGACTGATTATGACATGTGATACCACATTCAGGATGAGTCTGACTGATTGTGATGTGTGATACCACATTCAGGATAAGTCTGACTGATTGTGATGTGTGATACCACATTCAGGATAAGTCTGTTTGTGATGTGTGATACCACATTCAGGATAAGTCTGACTGATTATGATGTGTGATACCACATTCAGGATAAGTCTGACTGATTGTGATGTGTGATATCACATTCAGGATAAGTCTGACTGATTATGATGTGTGATACCACATTCAGGATAAGTCTGACTGATTGTGACATTATACCACATTCAGGATAAGTCTGACTGATTGTGACATTATACCACATTCAGGATAAGTCTGACTGATTATGATGTGTGATACCACATTCAGGATAAGTCTGACTTATTGTGATGTGTGATAACACATTCAGGATAAGTCTGACTGATTTTGACATGATACCACATTCAGGATAAGTCTGACTGATTGTGACATGATACCACATTCAGGATAAGTCTGACTGATTGTGATGTGTGATACCACATTCAGGATAAGTCTGACTTATTGTGATGTGTGATAACACATTCAGGATAAGTCTGACTGATTGTGACATGATACCACATTCAGGATAAGTCTGTTTGTGATGTGTGATAACACATTCAGGATAAGTCTGACTGATTGTGATGTGTGATACCACATTCAGGATAAGTCTGACTGATTGTGATGTGTGATACCACATTCAGGATAAGTCTGACTGATTGTGATGTGTGATATCACATTCAGGATAAGTCTGACTGATTATGATGTGTGATACCACATTCAGGATAAGTCTGACTGATTGTGATGTGTGATATCACATTCAGGATAAGTCTGACTGATTATGATGTGTGATACCACATTCAGGATAAGTCCAACAAAGGGTAGTGTGATGGATACTACATTCAGAATATGTTCGATAGATTGTGACCTGTAATACGATATTCACGGTACATTTGACAGATTGTGATGTGTGATACGAAATCCAGGGTATATTCAATAGATTGTAGTGTGATATATTCTATTTTAGGACAAGTCTTACAGATGGAACACATTTGGCATTTTTGAGAAAGGGATTAAAAATTAGCCTGATTGAAAGAATACAGGCTAAAGTCAAAGGTGCATGGACTTTTCACAAATGTTCACAACAAGTTACAAGGTCATTACGCTGATGACTCCCATCATTGACCAATACATCATTTTAGTAATGGAGGCCATATATCGCATGCCTTTGGTCCCTGTTAAAATTGTATAAATTTAGCATAAGACCAACTCATGGTGTAGATATGAACATTTTTGTCTGAACCCTTCACAAGATAGTGCTGTGTAACAGGGAGCAGAGAATGCAATGGACCAGACAGGGATTTGAACCCAGACCAACTGAGCTATCTGCCACCAGCTATCGAACCTGTCTAACCACTACATTCCTCCCTCCTTGAATTGTCTTCGCCCTTGAAGACACAACCCAGATTTTTTTGCCCATTGCAGGACTTTCACCTGCAAGTCAAGGCGTAACAGCACCAATTGTAACAGGAAGGGGAGAAAATGCAAATGGATCAGGCTGAGTTTCGAACCCAGGCCCCCTGAATCTTTAGTCAGGTGCTTTACCAACTGAGCTCCAAGTCCACCATTGATCAAACCTGTCTAAATGCTACATCTAAAAAACATGAATTTTTAGTAACAGAGGCCACATCCTTTGGGACACCAAAGGCAATCTTGGACAAGCTTAACTCTGAATATTTTTAGTGACAGAGGCCACATCTTTTGACCCAGAACTCCCAGACAAGCTTTTTCATTAGATCAGAGTAACCATGGTGCAAAGAATGAAAGATTAAATATATCTCATACAGTTTAAAAGCTATAGCCATGGGCAATTTTGCTTACAGACAGAAGGAAAAAACAGCAAAAACAACATGGCTCAATCTTTAATGATGCATGATGGTGTGTGTGTGTGTGTGCATATAAAAAGCAACATACATGTACTGGTGTCTAACATATATTTTCATGGGGGTTTCCCTTCATTATGGTAGACAATGGTATGTCAAGTTTATGTATCAATAATTGCACCTCCTGGATGCAGAATTTTTTATACCGTACACATTGTGTTTGGCTTCTCCTGAAATTTCCATGATGTGTTACGATTTGTAAACTTTTCAAGTCCATTTTAGTTCTACGTTAAACAGTCTTAAACTTCAGATATCGGTTGTCTGTACACTGTGGAGGATGTTTGCACGTATTTCATTGGTTGCTCTAGAAAAGATATTAGGTGCACACATTTGCAAATGTATCTACCGTGTTTGCAATCTTAATTTGACAAACTGTGTAGCTTTGCTACTCTTGAGGAGATTGTTAATCAATATTGTAAAACATGGCACCTTTGCTTGCCCCAGCTTGGCTTTGAATCTGCATTATACAAATATTAAGTACATGTATGATTTAAAAGTTGCACATGTTTTTGATTCTTATTTCTGTGTACCCTAGAACTATACAGCCCAGCTGTGATCCACATTGATAGTTTGAAGTTACATTTACACACCTCAGTTAACGGGGTCCAGTGTCACCAAATTTTAATGTACACATATTTAGAAATCCATCACACTAGTTTCTTTATCTCTGTCTGGGATTGATCATATGACAATGTGTCAGCGCTCCTGTTCTTTTTATACGCCTGTCTTTCGATGGGATGTATTATGGTAACAGTAATGTTTATACGTCCTTCCATCTGTCCATTCAGGGTTTCCTGTTTCAATATTCATTTCTGTCACACACCAAGTTGAAACTTGCTGTGAAGCTTCTTTGTGGATCACTCCATTTTGACTCATTTCTATCTCTCTTGCTAGAGTTTTGCCCCTTTATTCTTTATTTTAAAGTTAATGTTATATGGTGGGTAAATGGTTTGTCTATATATCTCCTCCTCCAGTTTTAAAGTTAGGTCCTTTATTCTTATTTGACAGCATTTGCATTAGTATTGAAGATGTGCATGAAACGGATTTTGTTGTTGAATTTTAGAGAAAATGTACATTGCTGAGAATTATTATAGAGAATATGTCACAGCTTGATGATGGTTGAGACTACCACAAGTAAAGTTCTACAACTCTTGACATTTTTACTATGCTTGCTAGTCAATCTCACAGAAAGCAAACATCTCAATAAAAATACCCTACATACACCTAAGCTTGTGACGGGCTTCCATTTCCAGAACTACATGTATCTCACGATTAATTTACCCATCATTTGTAAAATCTCCCAATTTGAAAACTAATTTGTACCAAGTCCAGTTAAAATGGTCCAGCATTTCTGTAGAAGTTCTAATACAAGTAGAACAGATACCATTCAAATTGCACTTGTCCATGTGTAGTCATAATATTAAAATTCAGTGATCTATGGGAATTTTGATACATTTGGTCTTGAGATGAAATCTTATATGAAGCCTGATGGGACTATTATTTGAAATCACTTCAAAGATCAAGAGTAATCACATGTGGGAATTTTAAATTTTACACAGAGGAACATGTAATTCCACAAATCTTAAGTCTGTTCTAAACCTCAAGATAAATTTTCCCGAAGCAATAATTTGTTCTTTAACTACAAAATAAATACAAACAGGATACTATATTTCCAGTTTTATTTTAATGATGGACATGCTATACATTTGCATGTAATTTTTATTCAGACCACATGTATATATGCGGCCATTGATATTAAAAAAAAAAAATACATATCAATTACTGACAATTTGCTGGTGACTCCATTGATGACAGACCGGTAATCACAATGCTCAGTACAAAAGTCACAATTCGATCATTTTAAATTGATTGATTTGATCATGGGTTTGAAATTTTGTCTGCCTATAATGATACTAAAACAATTCATTGGAACCACAGTATAACCCCTCTATGCAGTTGGTTTTATTTCATTGATTAACATGCAATAAAAAAAAATCCATTCAACAGATTTCACAACAGGTACTGACACACTGTATCAGAAATACTATAGATTAAGTAAAAAAAATATACCCCCGAAAATAAATATATACTACTACAATCAAAATAAATAAATAAATACTTAATCTTCAGATCCTTTAGACAGCTGTATAATAGTGGTTTTATAAGATTAAAAATAAAATGTGCAAAAAGGGACACAATTTGAACACTATCTCCACAATAAAAATGAGACAAAAACCATCTCTTAGATACCAACTATAATTCAACATACATGTACATGTACATTGTATATTAAATCACTACAAGATTTCTTTAGGGTACAACCTGCTCTGCATCAATATGCCCCAATGATCCCAGATATGCATGGTATAAATATAACACTACAATGTTGCCAGAGCTTTGTTTTACTGACAATGGATTGACAAGTTTATTACAAGGAATTCAGACTCCCACAGAAAGGTAACTGGGCATTAACAAGTATTTCATGAAATCTGCACACCCCCAGGTAGAGAACCCTATTGCAGTTTAGAGTTGTGTAAATCTCCACATTCAGGTCATAAATCTTGTTTAAATATGATGCTGTGATAGTTTATCAATTCACCATTGTATTCATCAGACTTGATACATACTTGTACTTCTAAACTGTCAAATACTATACCTTTAAATTTTCAAGGAAAACAGATAATTTGCTATCTTTGATAAAAGCCATCAAATCTATTCAGTACACATGCTACTTCATGCAAATGGTTTTTCTGAAGCTGTTGTAATATAGTTTTCTAATATTGCATTAAAAATTTGTATGGATATTAGTTGGGTGTTTTTCCTCTCAATTCCATGAATCTGTCTTCATTGATCACTGAACAGAATTGATAGCCATTGGTACACACGATCACTTGGATGCCTGTCTACCATCATGGAGGTGAACCAAATTATATTACATGTCTTAAAGCCAAAGTGTTATCTAGCCTACTACATACTGTATCCAAGGAAAATTCTGCCCTTTGTTTTTTAAATACACTGTATTTTCATCTCATTTTATGATCAGAGCCATTATTTACTACTCAATAGTAATGTGTGAAATTACAAATCACCAATTTATGAATTTGAAGGTGAAATAGGTGGACGTTTTCCTGTACACCATATTATCAGTCACATGTTCAGATTTCTTACCCTTCATTAAACTTGAACTCTTGTAAGTATAAAAGGTAGGATAGTTTGTACACAAATAAACTGGGAACATTTTAGATAAAGTTTGCACATTTGAATATGAATATGTCACTCATAAAACCATATTTTTGCTGTGGTTTTAACATTGTACATATAATGGTGACTTAAAAGTACTGGTATTGCATGGCTGATACACAATTATTTAGGTATGATATTTTATGATGTAATATAATGTTGAATGGACTATTCATGTATATGGAACTTCAATTTCAAACAGATAGTAATCCCATACAAAATGTAAACAATTTCAAGCAAAAATTCTATTTAATTACAACCATGGATGTAACCATAATCTATTGAAAAAATTCTCTTTCATAATACTTGTCAATGTATACAATATAAATCTATTCACTATTTCAATTTACACAAGTTATACCAAAAATACTGTACCCCGGTTAAGAAATCACCCAAAGATTGCATTTGTTATCTTAGACTAACTATATGACCTCAAACTGCTACATAAAACATGGCTTCATTGAAAATACGTGACAAGAGAAAAAAAGCAGATACACACATAACAGGACAATAAGCATAACACAGCATACACCATCATAAATGATTGTACGTAAAATCTCTTCAAAATAGAGACATCGCTTTAAAAAAGTTATCTCATCAATTTTGACATCAAAATGCATAAATTGCCATTAAAATGTATTTACACTCTTGGATCAGAAAACCCTTCATTCACTGATCAAAATATCCATTATCTGGAACAATCCAAATATGTATCAGCAGCTAGAAAGTTCATCTGGCAAAGGATCATGGGCTTGGTTCACACATTCACACACACACACAATGAAGTGGAAAACGTACTCTACAGGAAACACTAGAATTGGATGGGAAGCTACAATATAACGCACTTGGTAGCCTGCAGCACGGATTTTTTGCCACGAGTCCTTCGCTTGCTCGGTTCTAGTTTTATAGTGTCTGAATCGTCACGATTTCTGTTTTTCTTTTTCTGCAGTTTACCATTAGCCTTTTCTTTAGTTTTCCCATTGGTGTCTTTTACATGATTGTTCATTTCAGCCTCTAACAGACCTAAGTAACAAAGAAGTGAGGATATACATGTTAATAAGTTCATAACCGACAAGTAAGTGAGGATATACATGTTAATAAGTTCATAACCGACAAGTAAGTGAGGATATACATGTTAATAAATTCATATCCGACAAGTAAGTGAGGATATACATGTTAATAAATTCATATCCGACAAGTAAGTGAGGATATACATGTTAATAAATTCATATCCGACAAGTAAGTGAGGATATACATGTTAATAAGTTCAGATCATAACAGACAAGTAAGGGATTATATACATGTTAATAAATTCATTACCGACAAGTAAGTGAGGATATACATGTTAATAAATTCATATCCGACAAGTAAGTGAGGATATACATGTTAATAAGTTCAGATCATAACAGACAAGTAAGGGATTATATACATGTTAATAAGTTCAGGTATTTTCAAAATAAAACCAGGTATTTTCAAAATAAAACCATGAACTAAAGTAAAATGAGAATAATTGGGCTAGATTTGATATTGTGTTTCATTCATGTTTAACTTTTTATCCCCTCGCAATTCATTGCAAGAGGGGATACAGCAATGGGGCAGTGTGTGTGTAATGCCGAGCTTGTCTTGTTGACACTCTACAGGCCACATTTTTTCGCTTGCTTAATTATCAAGAGAGGAAGAACCCTATTGGATTAGGAGTCCAAAGGTCAAAGTTGCTACAGGACTTCATAAATAAAAAAAAACTTACATCTACTATCCGTCTACATTGCAACGGGATGCCCTGCTTTGCAAAACTCTTATTTCATCGAAACAAAATATCTGATTTGATGAGGGAAAATTATTAGGATATCTCGTTTACAAAAAAAAAAATCATGCATATCTACTTGTTAAACATTTTACAAATAAAATGAAAATTAGCTGTCTTAAAATGTTTGGCTGGGCACTGACCTTGACCTATAGTGATCTTTGGTTGATTATAAGGCTCCTCTTCTACCTCACAGTTAATTTGAAACAAATATTTCTCTGTGAGGTATCTGAACACTGAAAAAAAAAATAACATCACTTACTTGTAAGTCCAATACACAGGCTAAACTTTCAATTAAAACTCCATTTCTAAAAGTGAAGTTTAATTCATTTCTAAAAGAGTTTGTTTGACACATTTGCATTATCTTGTGACTGAGATGAGCTTTGTGAATAATAACATGTCTAAATTATGTTTCCAATACTAAATTAATCATATTAAAATACTTTTGGTATAAAGAAAAAATATTATTAACAGTACAGCAGCACCAGTGACACAATAAAAACAGGGTTCAACTTTAATAGGAACTTCTCAACTACATGTAACATCCATGTATGATACCTTCATCAACATTGAGATTGTCTTTGACAGATGTTCTATAAAATCGAAGGCGTAGTCTGTGGGCAAGGGCCTCCGCTTCTTCCCTGTCAATCAAAACATCCATACTGTTTGTCAATAATCGGATTATTTCTACAAAACCTTTCAAATTCTGTTTACTTGCTTTACAGTACTGTAAATTACTTTTAATTTAAAAGAACTCAATTTTTGCAAATATTTGTGAGGTTACCTTTTGGCAAAGATAAGATTTTTGTAACTAATACACTTTTGCAAATCTCACTATTAAATCCAGTGAGACAAATAAAAATGCAGAAATAATGTCTTGTGAATCATGAGTGATTTATAGTTTACAAAATTCACCTACAAATTCAACTACAGCATCTTCATTTAGATTTGTGTAAATATTAGACAACTTCCAGTTCCTGTACAGTATAATTAGTCAGATTTGTGTAAATTAGACAACTTATGGTTCCACTACATCATTAGTCAGATTTGTGTAAATATTAGACATCATTAGTCAGATTTGTGTATATATTAGACATCATTAGTCAGATTTGTGTAAATATTATACAACTTATGGTTCCACTACAGTATCATTAGTCAGATTTGTATAAATAATAGACATCATTAGTCAGATTTGTGTAAATATTAGACAACTTATGGTTCCACTACAGCATCATTAGTCAGATTTGTGTAAATATTAGACATCATTAGTCAGATTTGTGTAATTATTAGACAACTTATGGTTTCAGTACAGTATCATTAGTCAGATTTGTGTAAATATTAGACATCATTAGTCAGATTTGTGTAAATATTAGACAACTTACGGTTTCAGTACAGTATCATTAGTCAGATTTGTGTAAATATTAGACAACTTACAGTTCCAGTACAGTATCATTAGTCAGATTTGTGTAAATATTGAACAACTTACGGCTCTACTACAGCATCATCAATCAGATCTATCTTGTTCTGGATGATGACCATTCCTATCTCTCCAACTTCATCTTCAACCTACAATAAAAATAAGTTTGACCAATCAATTATCATCTTCAACCTACAATAAAATTAAGTTTGACCAATCAATTATCATCTTCAACCTACAATAAAAATAAGTTTGACCAATCAATTATCAACTTTATTGTCCACCCTGCTGAAAAAAATCAATATATGCACCCAGGGGTGCATAAGCCGAGTTGCATGGGATACATTGTAAAGTCAGGAATGATGTGGCATATCTATAATTGTGAAGAACTAATTTCAGTTTTAAACTTTTCAAGTTACTGTCCAGAAACCATATTTGTCTGAAGTTTTCAATCTATTTTTGGTCACTGTGACCTTGACCTTTGACCTTTTTTCTCCAAAATCAATAGGGGCCTTGCTTTGCTGGTATCCAACAATATAACTAAGTTTCATTTGATTCAAATTAAAAATTTTCAAGTTATTCTCCGGAAACTAGTTTTTTTTTGGAATTTTAAATCTATTTTCGGTCACTGTGACCTTGACCTTTGACCCATTTTCTCCAAAATCAATAGGGGTCTTCCTTACCTGGTACATAACAACAACTTTAAGTATCATTTGATTCGGATTTAAACTTTCTGAGTTATCATCCGAATTTTCATTCTATATTCGGTCACTGTGACCTTGACCTTCGACCTTTTTTCTCCAAAATCAATAAGGGTCTTTCTTACCTAGTACCCAACAATATATCAAAGTTTCATTTGATTCAGATGTAAACTTTCTGAGTTATCATCTGGAAACCAAATTTTTCTGAAATTTTCATTTTATTTTTGGTCACTGTGACCTTGACCTTTGACAATTTTTCTCCAAAATCAATAGGGGTCTTCTTTACCTGGTACCCAACAATATATTTAAAGTTTCATTTGATTAGATTGTAAACTTTTCGATTTATCATCCGGAAACCAATTGTTGACGCCCAACCGCCCGCCCGCATCACCAAACCAATAGCCGAGTTCAACTTCGTTGCAACTCGACTAAAAATTCTGCTTAAAGTGGACATGTACTAAATATGACAATATAATTTTTTTTTTATAGTGATTTTGGACATATCTTTATAAAATATGGATCATATTTGTGAGGGTGGGGGGTTGCACCCCAAGTGCTAGTGTTGGATCTTCCACTGCTGGCATCCTGGGTAGCATCTGTTTATCACAATAGAATGTCTGACTACAACAAGTACAATGTAACACTGAAGTATCAAAACAATTCCGATTATAATTACACTTCTGTGAGCCCCTACAACCAAAGTAGCTCAGTCAGTCAAGTGTTCAAATTGTGAACCTATGTGATGAAAATGACTAAATATATGTAGGTATCAGTGAACATATGTGTATCGTTTGAGTCAGCAGTGAGTTCATCATGTATTTAACACACAATGTCCCTATCCCTGCACAGGGCTCTCTCTATACTGTTGGGACTTGACAATTCTTATTATCATCACCAAAACTTAAATTGTCTGTCAGCAATGCATGAACCATTATTGTCAACAAAGGCCAGGGATTTCTCAAGGTCGTTTTTACTACCTGTAAAAGGTGACTTTCCCCTTTTGAAAAATATGAGTATTTCCCCTTTTACTGGTAAAAGTTTCTCTTCAACTGTAGAAAATTCTTAACTTGCAGAAATTCCCTACATACATTCAGATTCTATATGAATTTTAATACAAATCTTATTCATATATTCTATTTTCATATTCTATTATCATCAAACTCCAACAACATGAACAGTGATCAGTCATTTATACTCTTGTTCTGAGATATTGCACTCCTGAGAAGAGCTGTCCCCTTCAGCCCCCCCCCCCCTTCCACCTTTAGAGTTCACTCCAGCATCCTCTAAAATTGCCCTTCAGTATAAAATGAGTGGTAATTATTTAAAAGCTGGATTAAACCCTGAAGGCAATGCCATTATTTCCAGGTTGATTGAAAACAACTAGAGTTTAAATTTTTCTGAAATACTATTCATTTTCTAGAATTCTAAAACAAGTTCATATAAGAAACTCTCTTATCAAAGGGATAGTCTGCCTTAAGTTTTAAGTCAAATGTCCATTCAAGAATCTTTCACCCATATAGAGGTACATGTATTACCAGCTTTAGGTGAATTAAGTGCCACAAATTGAGACCTAGCTATCAGGGGTGTGATTTTTTCCTCTTTTCGGAGAAATCCTCTGATTGGCTCAATTTTCCAAAAAATGAAACGCTCTGGGTTTGATCTAAAGTGACAGAAAATTATATTTTTCCAGGTAGAGTGAGGTGTTTTCCTTCCTTTATGACCAGTTTTCCTCTGATTTCTGAGGAATTCAGTCATAGCCCTGCCTATGCGAGGTGCATGTACTTGGGGCCACTTAGTAATGAGGTGTCTACCATGAAGTTGAAGTCTCATCAAAACGACCAACAACTATCATGCCTATGGTTAAAAGTTTAGCGAAAGAATGGTGATACCTTTCTTAATGATTTGAATCAATCATGGTCTAAGGTCGAAAGGATTTTAAAAGCAAGAGTATCATTTTAAAGAATAGATTTGAAATTAATATGACTATAAAACTAATTACATGTACTAGATAAAAAAATTTGAAGAAAGATTAAGTTCTGTGAGTTTATAAAGTGTATGGTGAAGAAAATATTTAGTGCAGTTACAAGGACCTCTTAAAAAACCCTGAGGTACCATCAAAGTAAATCTTGAGTGGTAATGACTGGGAAAGTTCATAAAAATCTTGTTGCCTATTGATTCAACTTTTCAGTTCCACACTTTCTAGTTTCACCTATATAAACAGATGCATTTGTTGCATGGCTGAGAAATAAACACATTAATCCAGAGTTGATACCTTTTTCTTCCATGAATCAATGGCTTCGAATGAATCTCTGTCGACTGTGGAAAATGCAAGTACACAAGCTTGAGCACCTGAAAAATAGTAAAAGTGTTTTTCTTTATAAAATACTGGGAAAACATATAAATTGACTAAAGGCATGCTTTCATTAATCAATGTGAAAATCTATACTGTCATATAATTAATGGTGTCTCCAGATATGAATAATATAATATATATGTTTTTATTTCTGTAAGTATTTTTTGTCAATTTCCTGTGTATCCGGGGCAACTGCCAATGTTCTGATCCATTTTCCTTTCCTGTGTTTAATATACAGTAGCTGCTTGATATCAATGATTTCCATTAAATTTGTACCCAAATGAGTGAAATTGGTGCTTGTTATTTTGCAGAAATACCTATATGGAAATGTTATTTAGAAACCAAATAAATGGTCATGGAAATGTTATTTAGAAACCAGATAAATGGTCATGGAAATGTTATTTAGAAACCAAAACAATGGTCATGGAAATGTTATTTAGAAACCAGATAAATGGTCATGGAAATGTTATTTAGAAACCAAATAAATGGTCATGGAAATGTTATTTAGAAACCAGATAAATGGTCATGGAAATGTTATTTAGAAACCAAAAAAAATGGTCCCTCAATGTTTTATTTCCTTCCCAATGCATAACACCTTGTTCTCAGTTCAGTCAAAACTTGTACTCTACACATTGTTTCTACATCCAGAAATAAAAGTCTATTGAGTTACTGGTATTTCACACAAACAAGAATTTCAGTTAAAGTATTCCAAAATTTACATTAATGGTGGTAAATCTGAGACTAATGATAGTTTGATTTGTGGTCTAGTCATAAATTATTGATCTGTAAAGAATGGAAATTGTAAGAGTGCAGCTTAACTCATTTTGTATGACATTAATCTCATTCTCACTACCCATTAACAAACACAACATCGGCAACAAGTTGGGAATCCAGTGCACAATGAACTATACACGATTTGAGATCCGGGAGAATGTAAATATCGGAGATCTTCATCAGACCCTTACCGGCAATTCATTTTCAGGGGTAATGATAAAATAACAACTGTTTGCAAAGTTTCTCCCCAATTTCGGAATTTTAATTTACAGATTAAAATTCCTTTTAATACTTTATCTTGACTTTGCCTGATCATTCTTTTACAGTGTTCATTCAAAATGAATTTAATTTTGAAATTTCCACAGTTAAGTCTCATGCAGACTTCAAAGATCAATATCAAAATGATTTTTTTTTCTGCCATAAGACAGTCTGCTCTATGGTATATTATTAACAGATAACAGGCATTGTCTCCAGCGTGTGAAGGGAATACTGATAAGATAAAACTGATGTTTTGTTTAAACATCAGAATTCAATGAATGGATTACCTCTTGCAGGTTTCGGGATCATGTCTATCTATAATATTGATACAGTATCGAAGGGATATGATCAGATTGTCAAATTTGATATTTTGATACTTGCATAACCAATGAGATTTTCTGATTTGGTATTCAGAATCTTACATAACCAATCGCGTTTGGCGTACAATTTTAGTTGAAGCTATTGTTCTAAACCTCCAGACAGAACATAACAAACCACTCTCTTCAAAATCAATGTGAAAACCTATATTATCTCAAGAGCTTTAAAATCTAACAATTTCCTCAAGACTCTCACTCTCATTATTTCTTGAGTATCAATACATGTATTTTCATTGTGATTTAAAAGGCACAGTAAGTAATTTCTTCGAGGTCATTGTGGCAATTTCAGGCCTTCTTTTATATTTTATACACAGTCAACTTAAATAATGAAATTTCCTGTAATTTTCCTCTCGCAAAATAATTATGTTAAGGGGCACTTTCCCCATTCAGAATCAGACTATGTCAATATGAAGCCATTTTCCATGTAATAAACGCAGAATTCAATCAGTTCCAAGTGATGGGCGTCTGGGACAAGAAAAATGGACCCTTAATGCTTATTGTTATGCTGTTTGTAGTCATAGAACGGAAAGACACTTTACAATAAACACTATAATGAATCCGCACTTTACAGGTACCAAGGCATTACAAATGTGTCAATGGACCCTTTTCTTCTTTTTACTGTCATTCAACCCTCAGGTTGTATCTTAAATGCCTTGCATACAAGACTCAAAGAAAAATAACTGTAAAGGACTCCATGATGGTATTTTGTTGTAGCTATAAAGTTCAATGTGTGTAAGGTACAGAAAAGGCAATACAATGTAATTTATGAAGTTGAGGAATTTAATATTTTGGAATCCTACAGAACAAAGGGTACGGCTGCCTAAACAACTTTTGAACAGCATTTCTATAATGCTTGTGTGCTATTTTGCTAACATAGTGATGGATCCCTTTGCAAAGAAGATGGGTCAACAGATTCTCAGTCCAAATTAATTTCAAACTATTTACATTTTACACATATCAATTCGCTTTGGAGTACACCAGTGTGAAGCTGCAAATTTTAGTAGATATGATAAAAAAAAGTTATAGCAAACCAAATATAAAATGTATGTTCAATGCATAACTCTGGTGAACAACTATAGAAAAAGTTTAACTTTTGTTATGTATGTTACATACTTAAAAAAAATTTCTGAAGGTCCAGCAAAATCTAACAAGACCTACCACATCTAGAGGAGTGCAGAACTCAATGTCCTACAGACTACCACATCTAGAGGAATGCAGAACTCAATGTCAGACTACCACATCTAGAGGAGTGCAGAACTCAATGTCCTACAGACTACCACATCTAGAGGAATGCAGAACTCAATGTCAGACTACCACATCTAGAGGAGTATAGATCTCAATGTCCTACAGACTACCACATCTAGAGGAATGCAGAACTCAATGTCTTACAGACTACCACATCTAGAGGAATACAGAACTCAATGTCCTACAGACTACCACATCTAGAGGAGTGCATAACTCAATGTCCTACAGACTACCACATCTAGAGGAGTGCATAACTCAATGTCCTACAGACTACCACATCTAGAGGAGTGCAGAACTCAATGTCCTACAGACTACCACATCTAGAGGAATACAGAACTCAATGTCCTACAGACTACCACATCTAGAGGAATACAGAACTCAATGTCCTACAGACTACCACATCTAGAGGAATGCAGAACTCAATGTCATACAGACTACCACATCTAGAGGAATGCAGAACTCAATGTCCTACAGACTACCACATCTAGAGGAATGAGAACTCAATGTCAGACTACCACATCTAGAGGAATACAGAACTCAATGTCCTACAGACTACCACATCTAGAGGAATGCAGAACTCAATGTCAGACTACCACATCTAGAGGAATACAGAACTCAATGTCATGTACACCTCATTCTGAGTTTTAAAATTTCCCTGCATCTGTCTTGAAATGTCAACATCTCTAACTTCCTGCTCCTTTAAGATTTCATGCAGCCCATGTGCATCACAACTTAGGCCAACATTAAACATCTGAGAGAAGCTGGTAGCAGATGCTTCATCACATGTTAACCTCCAGAGAAGTGATCAAATTTGTGACATATCCCACCCATGCAAGCCTCTTTGAAAGATGTATATTCAGATGGCATACTTGATTCTTATGATCGGCGCACTCGGGTAAACCGGCGATTAGTATTGGGAATCGGTTGAAAATTTAAATGATAATCGATTAATCAGATTAATCGGAGAAGCATTTTGATGTGATTATCGAATATAATCGGTTTCTCAATATCATATACATTTTAATATTAGAAGCAAATAAATCAACTTTCTTATTGAAATTAAAATGTATATATTTGTTAATATATTTATCTGAATAAGATAAGAAATTGTTTGTTTACTACAATTTATTAAGTGTTACAGTAACACATCAAAGAACAAGATGTGTTTGTGAAACACAAATGCCCCCAGTAATGGCCAATTCCGAAGATGGGCAAGGTCACAAGGACAAATATCTTGGTACCAGTAGAAAGATCTTGTCACAAGAAATGCTCTTTAGACTTGTATTTGTATTTTTTGGGATAATATATGTAAGTGTAATAACAAAACAAATAGAAATAAAAACAAAGATTCCTAAAATAGCAAACAAATAATTCAGACTTCCTGTCAGCAACTAGACTAGATTCCTTGTCTGAAACTTTCATCATACATTTAACACCTTGTGCTTTGCTTTGTTTTTGGTAAGATTTCCTGCATAGTTTGCTGTGTCAAGATTATGTTTCATGGTGCACCATCTCTTAGTTTGTTTTTTTTACCCCAAAGTATTTCTAAACTATGGATTTTTGTTTACTACATGATCAAAGAGAAATTGAAAAATCTCCAGAATACACACGTTAACACATTTTGAAAACAATCAATTATTGAAAAAAATAATCGATTATCGCTAAGAATAAAATAATTGATCAATTTTCGATTATAATCGATCACGGTTATAACACTACCAGCAATGACTGGCGATACACTTGATTGTGAGCTGGAATTGCCCATGCATCCTGCCAGGTGGGCCAACTGAATATGAAAAATTTGATAGGCGCAGGCGGCTTCAAGATGGCGATCTTGGAGACAGTAGTATCAAGAGTGGCTTATTCTAAGACAAAATGTTTTTAATCCAGGTACACTGGTGAAATAAATGTGATTTGTAAATGTGTTGGTCTTTTGTTTATACGATAGAAAGTCAACACTTTCATTACTGTAGCTGGGTCACTTGATTCTTAGTGTGTAGCCAGGTATACCCGGCTCAGTTAGATTCGACCGGATTTTATCAGAATCAAGCATGCTAAGGAACTTGCCATAAAATACAAGAATATATTGAAGTCTGTATGTAGTTACCTCTGTAGTATGCTTTCGTAATGGCATCAAACTCTTCTTGTCCTGCTGTGTCCCATAACATCAAACGAACCTCTTCTCCATTTACCCTGTTAAAGAAGGTACAGATATATTTCAACTTCTCTGGTGAAATACTATTTGTTTATTTTGTTTATTTGTTCATACACCATCAGTGTTGAGAATCAACTGGAAAACAATAATTAACTAATCGGAATAATTGAAGAGGCATACAGAATCAATCATAATGAGAATATCAAGATAAATTTTGGTTTGATTTTTTCAAAAAGTGACAAGTCATGTGAGAAATGGATTTTCTTCTGCAATTGATGCTGTTTTATTTAAAGAACTCCTTGTGTGATCAGCTAAAGATCCTGATTTTCCATGCTTTCATGTTACATTCTAGAGAATCTTCTTTTTATTCTAATTGCCCGGGCAAAACAATTTTCAGATTCTGTCCATTAAAAGTACATTGTTTCCAAAGATCAATTATGAAAAATGATAATAAATAAATCTCTGAATAAAAAAATAATAAGTTTTCTATTAAGTTTTCTATTATTAGCTATGAATGTAACATTACAATGTACCTTGATAAAAAAAAAATTTAAAAAGGGAAAAGGGTGAATTAGCCAGATGTTTGTTCAATTCAAACTGCTTGCACGCATGGTGGTTTTACATTTGATCAAAAACCAGTTTTGAAAGCATCTCTTGTTTACTTCAAATCACTGCAACTTCGACTGTGCCCTAAATTTTGATTTCTCTTAAAACTTTTGCATAATATTTTCAAAATTGACAGCAATATCATCTGCACAATGATACTGCATTTTAAGGTCTTCAATCACTTTGCAAAATTGCAGCTAATGTCATTCATCAACAGTCATATTTTCTGAAAACAGAGACAGAATTTTATATATACATATTGTGTATATCATGCATCATCATGTGGTATGGCACTGAGGGGGCTGTTCTGTTAAAACCTGCCTAACTTTCATTAGACATGTGACCTATCCATCATGGATGAAATAAAATATTCTGAAATACACTTACAGACTTTTCAAATTACCATAATTACCTAGATTGAAATGTATTATGTGCATTAGGATAATATCCACTTAACAGAGAGAGGGGGGTACAATTCAAACAGAATCTGACAAGCATGCCGGGGCATATATGTAATGGAGAGAATTTTTTTAAATTCCTCATTAAACAGGTTTACCATTTTTAACATAATAAACAAGATATATGCATGTTTCACAAAATTATATGAGCTTAAAGCAAAACTTTAATTTAAACAGGACATTGATTCAGAAGCATATACATGCATGCGTGCAAATGAAATTATTTGGCTTGAATACAATATACATGTATACTATATAAGCTCCACTTCATCAATATTTACATAAGTTCCATCCAAGTTGCACGACCTTGACCCCGGGAGATAAAGACACTTTCCCTATATGGTTTTAGCATTCTTGAAATTTCCTTTATTTTCAGTAACTATATCTCTGGATTACAAAGCCAATGCTTTTTAGCTGAGAGTAGGCTGAAGAGCTTTAGACTTTTGTAATCCTGAGGGATTTTGGATTTTAGGCTATATACACACCACTACACAGTAGAAACTATCTGATGATTCATCACTTACTCGATCTGTCTCTCCAGAAAGTCCACCCCTATTGTCTTCTTATAGTCCTTGGTGAAGATCCCCTTGCAGTACCTCTGGATCATGCTGGACTTTCCAACTGCTCCATTGCCAACCACTACCACTTTAATGGCTGTCTCAATTTCCTCTTCCCTCATTATTTTTGCATCATGCACAGTGAATAAAACAACACATTCACAGCATGTAATTTCCAATTAAAAACACAGGAACCTGTTTTTTTCTTACATTGCACCTTGGGATTTTTCAAAACAAAAAAAAATTCTCCTGTCACCTTACATAATTCTTTACTCTTATGTCTCATCTATGGCCATCATATTTCGAGAATTCGTTGAAGTATTTACTCTGCGGAGAAGAATCGTTGAGGGGCCTGTTCATTAGTTTTCATACCCACATGGTCCTGTAAGCATAAAATGCAAACTTAATGGATTTAAAGATTAATTCACAATGGTGGAGAATATAGGAAGTTGTAAATAGCATCAAAAGCACTACAACAAAGCCATCTGGTTCAATCAAACAGCTTTAAAATGGCTAAACGTGGCATGTTTTTATTCCATTCTTTACCAGGAACAGTAGGTGATAAATCATTCTTATTAAAAATCAAACATTTGTAGTACACTGATCAAACACTTATTTTAATTCAATCAAGTACCCTCGCATAACAAAAAGCTGTGAAAACACCTACGAAAAAGATTATATATATATATATATACTAGCTACATAATCATGATAAATGTACATTAAAAAAAAATCTGCAATTCTCATGGTCATAAACAAACAGTACCTTTGTCAATTGTTTAACCTCTCCATGTAAATTCCAATCACTTCTGTATATAATGATAAGGTTGATTGAAGCTTAAGCGTTTGAATCTTTTTGTGATAAATAACTTACAAGTGCTGGCCTGTTGTGAAAAAAATTTTAATCAAGGGAATAAAAACAGGCCATAATAGAATCTTAAGGAGCATCAATAGGATTAGAATTACCTAATTATAAACAAGTTTACTCACACTGAACAACACACAGGTCAAGACAATGGGGGTGGTCATATTACTTAATGACATGGGTGTCAGATAAAGAGAAAAATTAATTCAGCAGAAGTCTTATTCATGGTAGGAGATCCTTTACAAATTTTGATAAACCACAACTTGTAATAACAAAGGATTCATGCATTAAAGCATAAAAAATATACGCAAAATGCCTTCACTTCAAAGGATTATTACTTCATTATAAAATTTACGTGTAATGAGCCCACCCTTTGAATAAGACTTACCTAATAGAATTTGACCACTGTGAATCCACATTTCCTTTTAATCCTCTTAATGAATTAAAAATAATTATGCAATGTTAAAGAACTTTTGTACCATAATTATGGTAGGAGGAAGAAATATTTCTTAGATTTCTCCTATCTCCAACTATTGGGTGCATGTTTCAATAAATCATGCCATGGATGTTCACCATACAGACTGTGCTAACATCACTTTCCCCTGGTGAAAATTATATATGCTTGATCAGTGAAATCATGCATAACACAAATAAGAATCTACACAAAAACAGACATAAATGGGGTCATAAAATAACCAAGCCCTATGATGGACATAAAGACCCCTGTCTGCAGTCAGAAATTCATATTGTTCTCGCTGAGCTGTCCATCTTCCATTTGGTTGCCTATGTGAATACAGTAATGGTTCAATGTCTGACACCTAATAAATTACTCTGGGATATTCCTATGATCAAGTTAATGGCTTACATTAGTATACATTTACAGAAGTTACAAAGTTAATAAATCATTACAAGAGAAATACATTTTCATTGTTAACGCTCGACCTTCTATAAAGTCTTCATCTTTTAACCTTAGATATTCCGCAAATAAAAATACTGATTTTAAAGCTCCTAATCACTTTTGAATCTCATTCAACATGTTCTGATTATGAACATGATGAAGAGTTAATTCACACCTACTCCTCTGAACATTTACAAAACTGGTCCAAAGTATTAAAACTTCATTTACACAAATTATTAATGTATGAGAGAAAAAGGCATCTTCCCGTTTGACATACTTGATGTGTGGACAAAAAAACTGCAGATCACATTATCTATAAAGTTTTAATCACCAAACGTCACAGATTTACCGTCACACAAACACTTGATAGATTAGGATCAGCTCTTTGTCCTTTTTTCTCCTTGCACAACCAAGAAATGTGGAACCAACTCATAATAATTCGAGCCTTTTAAAGAATGGAAAATGAATAAACTGGCTTTATAAGGTTTAAAAATCAGACACCAGGCATGGACTTATACCATCCATCATCTCTAAGTTCAAATTGATCAGCTGCCAATTAATGAAATTCAGGTCTATTTTTAGCAGTAAGCTGAAAACCTCATACCTAACTCCTACCTATACCCATGCATCATAGTATAACATGTACAAGAGAAACCAAACTGCAATGATCTTTTTGAAGCCCCCGTAAATGACACTAGTGTTTTGAAATATTTTGAAAAACCAGACTTTGAGTCATCAAACGAAATTATATTGCTTAATGAACAGCTTTATCATCACAACAGGAACCCGTCTACCTAGACCCTTTGACATAACCCATTTTTCATTAGCATTCAGATACTTTTTCATTTACAAATTACATGATCCTGCATGGAATTTCAGATACTGTAGAATCATTTAAATTCGTGGGGACCAATTTTCGTGGATTGCTGAATTTTTACGGGTTCATGGGGACGTAATTTCGTGGATTTATATATTTGTAAGATTCTTGAATACTAGTTGTCTTTATTCGTTGAGGATGTAAATTCGTGGGTGAGGGGTACCCACGAATTCCACGAAAATTGAGCCACCATGAATTCTAATGATTCCATAGTAGTATGCTCTCTACAGAGGTGAAGATTAGTTCAGTGCCTGATGATATCAAGCCTTCAACAAGAGAAAATGTGGATGGGTATACTCTAAGGCGTACATATTCTTAACGAAAAAGACAATATATTTACAAATTGCGTGACAATAAGTTCTTTGAATTTAGATTAAAATTATACATTTCATTGCTTAAAGACATTAAAAATGCTAGAAAACTATTAAAATTTATGTTTTTATAAGTAAAATGAATACAATTTACCATATGGAATGTAATTTATTTCCATGATTTCTCAATGAAGTCCAAAACAGTGGGAGAAATTTGTATAGAGTTATATATAGGGAGGGGTAACATATTTCAACTTTTGAACATCATAGAAAATTTACAAATCCCTTATTTTTTAAAGGAAGTTTATATTTGACATACATGTGTACTTATTACAACCAAACTAAGCCATGATATATATATCAACTCATGCATCTATTGGTATCAAGTGTCCTCAACTCTCTAAAATCTAATTTGTCATGTAAAACTTGTATCTGAATAATGTTTACCTAGATATGATACTAACACAGTCGATAAATACTTTCCCAATCCAAGAACACTTAAAGTCATAAATTTAATTTTGAGTGGAACAGACCCTGTAACAGATAGCGAAATCCACATCTCATTAACCGTCACTTCCCTCGGAGCCTCCTCTGTGTACACACATCCCTTGGAGCAGTACCATTACGTAGTCGCTACAAGAAATTTGTCAACAAATCTCCACAGGTTACAAAAGTAAAATGAACTCCGGGCCTGATAAACAATGATAATGCTGCCTCGATTCACCCAATAATACACTTATCTTGTTTACTTTTCCCATGAACTGACACAGAAAATTTAATTACTAACAATTACTCTAACATACCGTTAATTTGCAATTCAAGGTCCTTATTCGGTTTAAGGACTGCAATAACTGTTGTATATGGTGTATATTCTTGATCAATTTCAGAACCACACTGAAACCAAGACTTAAACATGTCTTAAACATCCATTGACTGCATGGTTCACATACAACATTACACTGTAAATATTCCACATAAATCTAAATGCACTGGGATGTACAATATTAAGTGGTATCAATTTTATGGGAAAGCATGTCATTTTTAAAAACCTAACATATAAAAAGTGCCAAGAATTTACTTTGTTAATTCAGTTTAATGAGAAGTCGTCTGCTCAATATATAAAGACTAATGTTTCTAATATATTTACGATTTAAATTATAATTCAAATTTTAAAAGTATAAACAGTTGTCATAGTTTGGAAGGAATTGGGTAACTTTGAGTTTCTGTAAATTAGTTTCCATACTCTAATGCACAATTAATAACTGAGTCAGAGACCTGAGTATACATACTGTAAATTTGAATAAAAACAAAACTTGTTTCAATCTGGACTGCAAACAGCCCAGTAGGATATTTTTGTTTTATTTTGGTTTTGTTTAAATGTCTTGAAAATTTGCATCATGCATGTAAACCCCTATTCAAACTGATTCCTCAGGCATTCAACCATGCCCTTTGATATTGATCTGTTCAGAATAGTTCAATATCAGCCCTACAAAACAATTTCATTTAACAGCTGGGTTACATTGAAAAATACATGTATGATGATCAGCATAGCCTTACAATATTTAGACTTTTCTGCTTTATATGTTGTAGTAATGTGTCAGAAGTCTTGTTTAGCATGCTTTAATGACACATTTTTCAATACACATATTAATACAGTCATTATTGAATATATTGTATGTATTTCAGCAAGAGACACAATGGAAGGATGAAGAAATGAAAATGAACATAAAAGGAAGGGGAAAAAAAAGGATTATTGATTTAATGAATCTAGGTTCCTAAATTAATAATTATATTAAGCTTTATTAGAATTAATGGCCGCTAAAATGTTTAACTATAAAATATCCACAAAAGTTATGGAACACTGCCAGAACAGTAATATTAGTAAATGTATTAATCGAAAACCGGCAACAAGAAGTCACTCACCAAAGATCTGTAGCATTAGGATATTACAGTCAAGCAACAATTTCCGTGCACTTAACTTGACCTTTCTTTAATATGACTATTGGAGGATAATATCATTTCAAATCCCCAAAACTCCTACTACCATTTAATATGAAAAGTTGAAGACAATGCAGAACTCCTTATGTCAATTCACCATTCAAACAATGCCTTGTTGTAGGTTACTGAAAAAAAATGCTGAACAAATGCGTCTTTGACAGCTCTGTAAATCCAATAAATATGGTGGTTGTTAAAATGACAAACCAAAATCAATGAAAAAACAAAGACTGTATTGAAAGGTACTGCAATGCAAGTGGAAAATGTTATTACAACTAATTTTCACATCTTTCTGTTTTACAGGGGGGCCTACTGCCTAACCAGCAGAAAATCTATCTGCAAATGACTGAGTCATGCTCTGAACTCTGACAGAATCATAAAACATGCCTGGACTTTATACAGGAAAGAATACCCTAAAATATGTGAAAATTCAAGAGAAATCCATGAAATTTCAAATGCATATTCATATATATTTCAAACTTATCTTATGTGATAAAGCCAAATGAATAATATAGACCATAAATTCTATGCCATTTCTTGTAATTTGACTTCAGAAATGATGTAGTATTAGATACATTATTCCAATGCCATTATTTTAAGTGCCCATGATTTATTTCAAAAACATAGAGCAATTTCAAGAACAAGGTTAATATTTCTACATTTCTTTCAATGACATATCTTTGAAAGCTACACACACGTATATATGTAGTAATGATACGAATCTTGTTTATCAAGTTGCTCTATATTTGTGGAAAGGAAAATGGTGTGAAAATGTGTCCATATTGTCATTCTGATACCACAGACTTGACACCAGAACTTATGTTTTTGCAAAATATGAAAATCAGACAAATTTTTGCTATATATGTACAATTTTAAATCTGTCTGTGTAAATCAAAAAATGGCAGATGACAAAAATGATGAAAACAGGTGCCCTGTTGATTGATGATAAAACAACAAGTAATGCTAAGTCATTTTTGAGGTAATAAAGCACTCTGCTTTGCCAACAGATATTTTTGAATTAAAGTGATTTCCTACACACAAAGAACACCGGAAAACACTTATAAACAGATATATTAACAAATACACAGAACAACTTACAAAGGGTAAACAAATATAACGACTATAGTGCTGCACAATAAAATCCCCGTCTGCTTGCCTAGAGTTCGCGGGTAAGAGAGAGAGAAAAATCACGTGCAGGCTCAGAGGACTCCGAGCCCGACCAGAAATACTAAAAATCCACCCCCCAATTTCACTACACTCCCCCCTGTTTTGAGGAGGAATGTCCCACTTCCGATAAATTAAACCTGCAGCTACAATCTACAAATAAATGAATGAATTACACCTATGATTTACAGTATGATAAACTTTACTCTATAAAATCATAGCAATTTAGCAATCCAAAAAGTTCACAACACAGAAAGTCACAGTCAGACAACGCATCACAGAAAAATCCAGTAACAGGAAAGTCACATCACAGAGTCACGTACGGTCACAACTTTCCACATGAAAACGTCACAGGACAGGTATCATCTTGGACATCGGACACGGCACATCACACCAGAGGACATCACATCTTCCAGGTCAGCAGATCCAGAAACACCACAAGAAAATGCCCCTGCCCAAGAACGGCTGGGTTACGGAAGCCTAATCTACCCTTCCCCACATTTCGGGGTACTGTGTGCATGGAGGAGTTCACACCCCTCACAAAACTCATTAACTTTCTTTCGTACCCCCTTGCGATGACCAAACCTGGGTTGTCCCTGGTTCACTGGTAGTTGAACCTGGGATGCATAGCCATCATCCCACGACCAATGGATACTCGTGAAGCCACAAGCAACAAACCCATCCCGTTCATTGCTTAGACGTTTATCAGGAGGAAGTCTCTCAGTCAGAGAAGGAACACTGCTATCCCACCAGGCTGAACGGGACAGAGCCACAAACCCCGCATTTGCGGGGTCATCTCCACGAGACGCAGACACAACACACCCTTCATCAGACCAACACACAATGGTACATTTATCAGGTGCCTTGGGGACAGACGCCCCTGGGAACTGATAGGCCACTGCTTTAATCATGGCTGGGGCATTGGTAATGATTAGACTGTGCCACTCAGCAACAGTCTCTAACACTACAACTGAGGCCTGCATGCTTTCACTATTGCATGGAATACCAACACAGCCCTCATCACAAACCTCCGCGCATGCATCGATTCCAACCTGGAATAATCCAGACTCACTAATATGACACTCAACTGCATCCTCGCTCCCAGACTCGTCCTCTGCATCCGAGTACTGGCCATCAACTGAATGCAAAACCAGAGCCCGTGCCACATCAATTTCCCGACGTCCAGCACTACTGGTCCAACCACTCAAACTCAGCTGATCATGAGCTGAGAGAGATGATATACCAATCACACCAGACCGTGCCTCAACCAGACACCCCGACTCGACTGTGGAAGGATCATCATCCACATCGCAGAACACATCAACAGCCATGTCAACATCAAAACCCAGAGAACACCCAGAGCTACCCTGAGAAGTCATATCACTATGGCAACCAACACTATCCCCGGTGTTCTCCAGCCCACCACCCTGGTGACTAACACCTGCCTCAGTGTCCTCCGGCCAACCACATAACTTCTCATCTGCGCCTGGCAGCACTTCCGTCTTCGCCGACCCTGTGTCCCTGACCCCTACTTCACTCCGGGCCCTCTGAACAACCACACCCGTCGACAACAAAACACTACTGCCCACCACAGACTCACAACTACTCGGTTTCACTGGCATCCTGACCTCATGACATACACTGTCGACCAACGACCCTGCTGCACTGGAGCTACCTAATAAGGGTTTACGGAGCACTTGCCCCGACCTATTGTGAGCCCCGGTCTCTGGAGACCGACCAACTAACACGCACTGACTAGACAACTTGGGACCATCCCTACTAGCAGCCTTACAGTCTTCTGTACTGACATACCTAACAAGTGGAGATCTCGACCTTGACCTGCTATGTCTAATCCCACGTCTGACTGGCGAGAGACCGAAACGCATCCTCCTATCTGCATTGCCCATAGGCCTCACAGGCACCTCACTCGTCTGCAATTTCAACTGTGATGCACCAACACCTGACTGACCCTGCGAGATGCACTGGTGACATGGGGGCCCTGGGGAACTCTCGTTTGCATAGATGGGCAAATGATGGGAAGACTGAGGTTGGTCATGACTACCACCACTACTAGTACGGCTAATGTAATAGGTGTTTTCCAAAGATACCAACCCATTACTGCTGAGGACTCTATGGCATGGCTCACCCACCAAGCTGGGGCAACCAACTTGCTCATCCAATATAACTGGCAGAGTTGGTTCAGGGTACCCCCCTACTTGACCTACGGACAAGGTATCCCAACCTGGATTTAAAGATGAAACCCACAAATCACCCCTGGGAAAGAGTTACCTATATTCCCTGGACACCCCGCTAACTGCTGAGCCACTACTATGGAACTGTCGCCACCCCTACGGTTTCTCCTGGACATTACCTGACTGATCATGTTACTAACATTGTTAGTCAACTGTGCAATCTGATTCTCAAAAACCTCTTTCATGGCCCCTAATTGGGTCTCTATCATCAGAAGCCGACCTTCCAGCGCCTGTGACAGATTAACTGACCCAGTCCCATGTCCCTGGCCTGAAGCTACGACAGAACCCATTCTATCTAGCTGGTAATTTTGGTCCGTTTCCAGTCCCCCACGTGGCCCCGCATTCCATCCTTGAGTGCCCGTCACGCCCCGCGTAACATCACCCCCCGGAATACCCCTGCCACCCAGCGACCCCGCATCCCCTACTTGGGTACCCGCCAAGCTTCCCTGCCCAACTCTCTTACCCCCTGGGATGCCCCCGTCACCTATCCATCTCGGACTAACCTGACCAGAATACCAGGCCATCAGAATTACTGCCTAGCCACAAATCAGAATATACAAGACAAGGCACAATAATTACATTTAACCATGTAAACTAACAAAATCAACTATGAAATTCTAACATTTCAAAATGGCTCCCACCTGTGACCACACGGCCCCCGCTATGATCCGCGGCGCAGGTGGGCAAAATATCCTACAGGCGACGCCAATAAAGTGATTTCCTACACACAAAGAACACCGGAAAACACTTATAAACAGATATATTAACAAATACACAGAACAACTTACAAAGGGTAAACAAATATAACGACTATAGTGCTGCACAATAAAATCCCCGTCTGCTTGCCTAGAGTTCGCGGGTAAGAGAGAGAGAAAAATCACGTGCAGGCTCAGAGGACTCCGAGCCCGACCAGAAATACTAAAAATCCACCCCCCAATTTCACTACAGAATCATTAAATTCAAAACATTCCATATGAAACATGATAAACTCTAATGAACCCTTATTTGCAATTTCTATTCAGTCCTTACTGCTTCTATAACAGCATCAATTAACAGGGAACACGGTGATTCAATGAAAAAAGTTTCAGAAAATATCATTCACTACAGTTAATAAAATGTATTTTGAAAAAATATTTCACCAGCTTTTAATAATTAAAAAATATCTAAGACACATTATGGCAAATGTATCATGATGATACATCATGTTTGTACAAAGAAACAGGATAGTACATGATGAGAATTAACCACTGTGTGTGGCAAATATATGCCTACACAAGTCTAATGTTACTGGGCAAGATTTTGAGGAAATAACTTAAACTTACCCGAATAATAAATGTCAGTAGATCTAATTATATATTAGGTCAGCTTATATTATTATAAAAATAAAGTTAGTAAAGGCTAACAACAGCGTACATATCAGAATATTGTATTATAAATCATGTACACATGGTCACTCAAAAAGTTTACAGAATAAAAATACTTTAACATAATACTGCATCTGAGTAATATTAATCGCTTAAACAATGTTCAACGTTGTGGTGCACGGCGCACTTCCACGGTTTTCAACGTGTCGGAGATTTTTCTAGATGATATAACACATCTTAGTTTGATGTTATAACGCCATGAAATTCTTCAATTACCATAACACTTATAAAAACCGTTATATATCCCATATAATTATGAAATAATAAGGCAGTTTTCTTTTACCTTTCTGAAAATCTGTTCCCACCGAAGCTATTTACTGCGAGACTGACATTGATAACAAGGTGTGGGTAAACTTAGGTTATCTGGGTAAACCTGGAATTATTTCGTGTTTTAAGGTAGCTTCATCCTCGTGTGACTTACCAATATTAATGGTTGAAAGTGGAAGAACCATATCAATTTCTACTCAATATAGTTTGATTTAATTAATAACCAAAGAAAATATGTATGTTGTCCGGCAGACAAAAAACAGAAGTAGGCCTATAGGTCAACATAAGAAAAATCCACATTTTCTTTAAACGGAATGATAAGAATAGATAAAAACTTATTAAATTGATTTTTTTAAAATATCAACAGTTTAAAAAAAAACACACCTGCTAATCTAATATATACGGTGTGACCCGGCGTTGGACCGAGCGAAGTATGGCGTGTCCCAAGTAATAAAGTACGATAAATTATAATTCATTTTAAACATATATTTTATTTATGAAATTCCCCTTGCGCTAAACGCTCAGTAACATGAAAGGGGGCATATGAGGCATTATGGGATAGCGAATTCTTAGGCCGCGTATACTGTGTGACGTCACTGTAGAATGACGAAAAAACATACCGTCAAACGTAAGCAGTTCAAACCAAGAACGCAAACATCAAGTTCATTACTTTACACTATAATTTGAACACAGTCTTCTTACTTTTTAATGATCTTTTGATCATTTTACGTTTAAAATAAAATCCATACTTTTATATTTTCAAGTTTTAACTGCGACCTACTGATCTTTAGTGTTATTTGCCCGCGTGATAAATCGCGGACTCACAATATACAAATCTGTATATTGTACTCAATCGGAACTCCTCGAATGTCTCGTGCACTCGACATAGTTTTCGGCAATCGGAACTTCTCGAATGTCTCGCACACTCGACATCAATCGTAACTACTCGGCTATTTCCGTAACCGTAAATGAACCTCGTATGTGGATCGACGCCATCAGAGTTGGTTGCTACGTATACATAAACGTAACTTTGACGTCACAGTCGTACGTTACACTATGAAACGTGAACTTTCAAATGCATCTAAAATATTATACACATCTAAGGTATTGCACCACTATCAATTTCCACTTATATGTTTATGTATTAGAGTGAATAAGACGTTAATGATACCAAAACTGAATCTGTGGTGCAAATATAAATAACATATTATTCAGGGATTCGGTTCTGGCCTTTTAACACTCATCCACGGGCGCGCTTCCGGCGAAGAAATGCATCGATTTGATGCAATTCTAGCGCCGATCCACGTCCGAGTTTTCTTACCGGTTACGGAAAAGGACGAGCGGGTGATCCGATTTACTCGACATAGATCTCGGATGTAATACGATGGCATCCATGAGTGAATTTGATGCATTGTCAACTATGACGTCACAGCCTACTGCACTACGTTACGTACGTCATAACTAGCAATGCATTAAATTCACTCATGGATGCCATCGTATTACATCCAAGATCTATGTCGAGTGCGCGAGACATTCGAGGAGTTCCGATTGAGTTCTCGGATGTAATACAATGGCATCCACGAGTGAATTTGATGCATTGCTATCTATGACGTAGTGCAGTAAGCTGTGATGTCATAGTTGACAATGCATCAAATTCATTCATGGATGCCATCGTATTACATCCGAGATCTATGTCGAGTGCGCGAGACATGATTCGAGGAGTTCCGATTGATATTGTACTGCGTCACCTGAGAGGTCTATATCAATCGTAACTACTCCGCTATTTCCGTAACCGCAAATGAGCATGAACATTACGGAAAAGGACGGACACGTAATCCGATTGGGTAAATATATCGTATATTTTGAATCTCACTGTATATTTTTATTTAAAGAAACTCATGAACTCGTTCATCGTTGTTTTTTCTATTTGATGAGAGGAATTGCTTACAGAGACCCCAAAGTCAAGGCCTTGATCATGTTCTGCAGAGTTTTCACAAAAGAGGATATATCCAAGACTTCGACAGTGACATCTAGTCGTTTTCCAGAGATGGTTGCCATCCACATCGACACTAAGGGGGTAGCTAGACTATTTAAGAACCCACACAAGAATGAAGGACTGATTCCATTTTCCAAATACTCCAGAGGAAAGTAGCTGTTGACATCATACCATCATTAGGGATGATCTTCGAACACTTATCTTTCAAGGAGTAGTCCCAGATGACTGGAATCAGACCCTGGTATAACACCTATATTAAAAAAAGATGACCATGCTAACAGACTTCCACTTGTTGCAAGACACTTAATTAAACACATAACTTACATAGCCAGCTATTGAAAGTCGACATCTCGAGCAACACAATCAGGAAGCGGAGGTCCTGTAAGAGCCATTTGTTACTTACAATGCAAGACTTTGCTGTTGGCCTGAGAGTCGGAGAACAAATGATATACTGCTAGACTTCAGCAGGGTTTTTGACAAAGTCGACCAAGTGCCAACAACTATCTCTAAAGATGTCCCACCATGCCATTAGGGGTTCGTTGCTAAGTTGGATTAACAGTTTCATGAGTGACGGCAGCCAAAGAGTCCTCACTGATAGACAACCACTCATGAGAACAAGCACCAGTTACCTCTGGAGTACCTCAGGGCTCCATCCTAAGGCCACTACTCTTCCTCATAAACATTTTATAAATTACCAGAGAGAGAGAGAGAGAGAGAGAGAGAGAGAGAGAGAGAGAGAGAGATCAACCCCAGACTTCGCAGATGATAGCTTGCTCTTAAGAAATCATATCAGTTGCAGACACAGCCATTCTACAACAGGATCTGCAGAAATTAGAGGAATGGGAAAATTATTGATATAGATGTCCTGTACATAACGCATCTAGATGTGAGGTGTTACGACCTACTAGGAGGCGGAATCCGATCAACACGGTCAACTACATGTACATATACATGGACTTAGCTAGTCGTTGTCAAAACAAGTATGGTACCTTGTCACCTTATCAGACAAGCTCACGTGACCACGCATGCGAATGCAACCACAAAGAAATCCAACAAGTCTATTAAAATTCAGAGAAATCTAGCTAGCATATCAGACCGAAAATCAATGCCATCATAAAACACTCGTCAGGCCAATATTGGAGTATACCTCGCCTGTCTGGGATCCCTATACAACCAACAGTATTGAAAGCTAAAAGGTATTCTATTCAGAACAACAATGTTGTAAGCAGCTGTAGAACTGTAGCTGTCGGAGAGAAAAAAATGTTAGTGACTTTGATCTATCCCAATTCTGCTTGTATTGTGGAAGAATATCACGTGCTGCAACAAACTGAATAAAATTTAACATTAGTTATAAGCCTGCATCGCAAATTATATGCATTTAGATCCCCGGTTCAATGTTACACTGACTATCAATATGAATGATGTGGTGTTTTTTTTTAAAATGATTGATTGATTGTACATAACTTGTTTAACGTGTCGCTCGAGAATTTTTCACTCATATGGAGACGTCACCAAGACCGCCTCTTTATGTAGACACCCAGTGAGACAATATGGAAATATATGGGGTCCCTGAAAAAACCCAACCCACAAACATATTGAGCTCGGCTTACGCCTACGTATTATATAAATTAGGAATGACTTCTCGGAATCTAACTTTACCCTTAACCTTCAATAAGTATGTGTCATCCATGGAGTGTAACAGTCTCCAACGTTTGCGATAAAAATAATTGCCTATGATCAAAAAGGTATATATAAAAATAAAATAAAAATTAATGTTTTTCAGTTCATATGATGACGTACATCATCATTTTCTACCCAAAGGATATTCCGGAGCTACATTTCGCAGTTTAGTTTCGTCTTCACAACTTCCTGTTCATGCTGTACAACTGGAAAAATAACAATGCCGGTTTACAAAGGTTTGTTGTCTAAATAATGATCAAAATAGACGTTTAAAAGACGTGCTTGTCAAAATTAAGTCAGTAAGATTATTATAGGACAAACAGAACAAAGCTTACGATTTCATGGAAGGGTTTTTCAACCCCATGATGACTAGGTGTAGGCACCAAGTCCTCGCATTGCATTGTAGAATGATGAAGCAGTATATAAATTCATATCATGATGGGTACAACAACATGAATGAAAGCGATGATAAACAGCTGTTATTGTGATAATTATGTGACATTAAAGAAAATCTCACTTAGTTGATAATGACATAAATCACATCAAAGCCTCATATTATCAAACTAATTGGGGAAAGGGGGGGGGGGGGGGGGTATACCCATTTTAAAGGCCACACGTTCCGGATCTATTCAAGTCCGGCCTCCAGACTTCCAGATTTTTTTCACAATTATTTTTAAAAATATTTTCCCCATTCATTTCTGTTTTTTCAAAGACATATTCATTGAAATGTTATGCTTGATCTAACTGGAACATTCAGGGTTGGATAAAGATAAGAGGGGGGGGGGGGGGGGGGGGGGGGGGGGGGGGGGGAGTCTTTTTGATGAATGATGGAGATTAGTTTTTAAACCAGCCCCTTTTGATATTTATGCAACATTGCAGATGTATTTCGTACAACATGATATTTATCTTGATCAAGTAATGGACAGCTGTTAAAATTTGGGTAATCATGATATCATTTAATTAATTTTTACATCATGAAATGAATTTAGAAGTCATGAAATTAACAAATTTTAGATTTTTGAATTGCATTGGGCAAGGCAGACATGAGGTCAGAACCTCAATGGCCAAAACATTCATGGACTGATCTTGAATAGAGCTGGAATTTCTATAAACAGCTTCAAGTTGGTACAATTACTTGAACTGCAAGCAATTTGTAAAACAAACTATGAATAACATTTTGTATAAGATACATACTTTTACATGATACTTATTATTGTAGACTTGTTCTAGAGAGCAGAAAATACAACAAAAATCTGCAGCTGTATTTTCCTTTTCCCTGTCAAATGATCACATGTTGGAATGTGATCCATTGTTCATGAAAACCACATGTATTACAACAATTTATTTCTGTTTGATAGTCAATGTCAAGTGGGGAAAGGAAAAGTTCAGTGATGTGGAATGTAACACAGATGAACCACCCATGGTGTTCAAGGCTCAGATATTTGCTTTGTCGGGAGTTCAACCAGACCGACAGAAAATCATGATCAAAGGAGCTGTTGTGAAGGTTGTTGAAATTTTGTACTTCAGTACCATGGACGATAAACATAGCAAATTGATATGCTTTAATGTAAATTGAATTACAAAATGAACATGAAATTTTTTATTTTACCTGTGTTTTTCTTTTGAGAGTGACTTGGCTATATGTAATGATATACTTTGAAGAAATGTTGCAAGTTGCACTCAATTTTGTAAACCATGACAAGGGTTGATATTCTTTACAATTAAAACTTTCATAGAGAACGGAGATATGTATTTAATTGAGAATAATTCATTTTTCAAACAGGATGATGATTGGGGAAACGTCAAATTAAAGGATGTAAGTAAATTAGCAATGTTTTATAAGAAATGTCTCTTGATGGCTTGAACTTTGATCTATTGAAGTTCCGATCTTACAGTAATACTGCAATCTTGATCTCTCAAAGTAATACCACAATCATGATTTTTTTTCTTTCTTTATGAATATTAAGCAAACTTAGTCTCATTCTCTTGAAACTCTCAAAACACTCTAAATTAATATAATCCTGTTACCATGGTTACTTATTAAATCCTTTTTTTTACTCTTGATACCTTGAAGTACGAAATTGTTTACACAAGCTGTTGTTCACCTATGATCAAATCTGCACTGCATGGACCTTATCTAATTAAAATCAGATCCTAAGATATGCTCACAATTGCTACAATAGGATCTAACATAACCCATAGGGGGTCATGTCCGCTTGACCTTTTGCTTGGGATATTCATGAGAACTATAAGCCAGTCAGATTGTGCCATACAGACAATGATGGCTACTTAGGCGGTTCCCAGCAATTCGTAAACAAGTTGCAGTAATCTCTCTCCCATGAAGTTTATTCTACACTATAAAATTGTATATTCTCACTAGTGATGAAACGATTGTCGCCGATGATCGATTGTCGGTCGTTCAGAGACCTACGATGCTACTAATCGATTACAAAATAAAAGTCGCTGACATCGTTGACCAAACAAAATCCGGAAATCACTTCAACTTTGTTCAAATTTTATTTTCTGTATGTCAAACCCGATCAAAAATTAGCAAACAAAATGGCGGGAGATATGAAGGACGGTAACAACAACGACATTCAACAGTCAAATAAAGGAGCCTATCTCTGATATCTTTGATACATGATACTTGATATATTGGAATCCTGATTTATTTACCTGTGAACAAATGAAACAAAAAAGAATTCAAATGTTGTTTCCATACATTTAATGATTCTGTTACATCTAATTTGAGGGGAAAACACTTAAATGCCAATTCCGATTATAATCGATTATTAATCGATTACTTGTGTCCGATTATTGTCGATAATCGATTATGGTTTTTGGTCCGATTGCCCATCACTAATTCTCACACAAGGAATTTTAAACTTTTGCAATAATGCCTAATCTATTCCGTTCATACAAACAACAAAACGTACGATATGAAATACACCCAAATTAAATTAATTGTGAATTGCAATTTATGTATGAATAGGGATGGGTATGATTTGAATAGTTTTCAAGATGATTTACGTAACTATCACTAGGAATATAACGCCAGTCGACGTAACAGGTGCATTGTGACGTCACATCTAGCTGCGATGTGTTTTCTTTCAAACCAAACAATCACAGCCATTTTCTCGAATTGTGAACACCAACGATTTCATAGGCGATGCGCTGATTGGCTAACATAAAGTTCACATGAACATGACCCCTAGTCGAGTTATGTCGGATCTTTTTATACAGCGTATACAGTGTGGATTTAAGAAGTCTGATTTTAATTAGATTGTGCATGGACCATATCTGAGAGATTGCCATCATTATGAAAAACATAGTCTGAATGCATAGGAGGACGAAATAGCAATGCTATCTTTTGGATTATTTGGTTTGTTGAATGATCAGCTGCAAGTGTTATTAAACATATTTAAATTTTATAAGTTAGGTGAAAATTATGAGATGTGACATTAATGTTGTACATGTATTTATTTCTGTTACAAATAAAGAATAGATACACCCAATTAAAAATATTTAGTTTCTTTATGCATATTTCAGATGAAGTAAATTTTTAAAATTAAGTATATTACTTGGGGGAAAATGACGTTTTAAATTTTATGTGAACCATTCTCACAAGACATAAAAAGGGTTATATCTGCTTAATGTAAACTGTAAAACCAGTCAATGAATATGTTGATTTCCAGATTCGAGAGAACTCCAAACTGTTGATCTCTTGAAGTTTTACTGTAACCTTTTGGAATATTAAAAAAAAAAATTCTCAAGTCACCAGTATTTATATGCTGAAATGGAATGATTAGTCAGAATTGCCAGGGACAAATGTTAGTTTATAGGTCCTGGGAATCACTAGACTTTGATCCCTCTGTAGATAGACTTTGATGTCTGTTTAGGGAGCCATGGTCATGATGATGGGCAGTGTTGATGCTTTACCACAAGCTCCAGTAGAAAAGACAATGTTTGTGGAAGACATGACAGAACAACAACTGGCTACAGCAGTAAGTACAAAAACATAAGGCAAGGTAGAAATGTACATGTGAGGCAAGGTAGAAATGTACATGTGAGGCAAGGTAGAAATGTACATGTGAGGCAAGGTAGAAATGTACATGTGAGGCAAGGTAGAAATGTACATGTGAGGCAAGGTAGAAATGTACATGTGAGGCAAGGTAGAAATGTACATGTGAGGCAAGGTAAAAATGTACATGTGAGGCAAAGTAGAAATGTACATGTGAGGCAAGGTAGAAATGTACATGTGAGGCAAGGTAAAAATGTACATGTGAGGTAAGATAGAAATGTACATGTGAGGTAGAGTAGAAATGTACATGTGAGGCAGAGTAGAAATGTACATGTGAGGTAAGATAAAAATGTACATGTGAGGCAAGGTAGAAATGTACATGTGAGGCAAGATAGAAATGTACATGTGAGGTAGAGTAGAAATGTACATGTGAGGTAAGATAGAAATGTACATGTAGTCAGAAGGAAGTGTGAGGGATGATGCAATGTGTGTATACAAATTGATATCAGTCTACTGAAATATACATCTAAAGGAGGGAGGGGGTGTTTTACTAGAGTATCAACAGCTGCAGAAAGATTGGGAAGGGCTAAAAGTAGAACATTTACAAGTTTTGTTGATAATACACTGTTTCAGTTTATTTACATTAACAAGTTTTGTTGATAATAAACTGATGCTGTCTCAGTATATATTATTTTTTGATAAAAGTGCTGACATTTTAGCTCAACCTTTTATGTAAAGAAACAAAAATTTAGATGAATTTGGAAATCATGAATATAAGGAATAAATTTCCAAATTGTTTGAATTATGGGGGATAAAAGCATGGGGGTAATTTCTGCATTATAAACTTTGCTGATCTTACAAATTTTTCCATGATTCCATTGGTTTTATACCACCTAGCTGCAGAATAGAAAACTTTGATTTAAAGTGCAACTATAGAATAGAAGACCCGAGTTGTGCACAGAAAAAGTTGTGCTGTAAATTGAAGATTTTCATTACGGGGTGGATCAATAGCTCTCTGGTCTTCAAAATGTTTTTCCCCAGAGCTACAGTTCTGCAGCTATATACCACTGTAATACGAAAAACCTGTCAGTATCAGATATTTAGATACTGATGTGTATGGGTGGGATGACTTGTGTGCCATTTGTTCTTTTTTCTTCAGCTTGAAATGCCTCCAGGTTTGACAAATCTTGGAAACACTTGTTATATGAATGCTACAGTACAGTGTCTGAGAGCGATCCCAGAACTTAAAGACGCCTTGAAAAAGTAAGTCTTGAATCAGTGACACATGCCAAGATTACCATTTATATTGAATGTATGTACTTTATAACTGTAAAACTGTTACTCAACATTAAGTGTCCTATTCAACAGGTACACTGGAGGGTTGACTGTGGCAGGTGGAATTTCCACTGCAGATTCAATTACAGCAGG